>NC_134703.1:114226504-114424004 GCF_043290135.1 Rhipicephalus microplus | reverse complement strand
GTCCGCTTCTTTTCAATCTACGAAGTGTATGCATCAGATGCCTATCTATCTATCTATCTATCTATCTATCTATCTATCTATCTATCTATCTATCTATCTATCTATCTATCTATCTATCTATCTATCTATCTATCTATCTATCTATCTATCTATCTATCTATCTATCTATCTATCTATCTATCTATCTATCTATCTATCTATCTATTTATCTATTTATCTATTTATCTATCTATCTTTCTATCTATCTATCTATCTATCTATCTATCTATCTATCTATCTATCTATCTATCTATCTATCTATCTATCTATCTATCTATCTATCTATCTATCTATCTATCTATCTATCTATCTATCTATCTATGAAGGGGGCAATCTTGGGGGATTTAACAATGCCTCCTCCGAGGCTTCAACGGCGTCTGAATAGGCATTTTGAGCGCCCAATGAAAGTCGTTTCTTCACTTCCTTTTTGTGGCTAACCACCCCCGTTCATCGTCACCGTGGATTATGGCGGGGGCCGCGGCGCGTATCTGGAGAGGGTGTTACGTTTGGCCCGGCGATTCATCTCGGCAGACGCCATTGTGCATAGGCCGGTCTACTGGGGAGGCTCTCAATCCCTTCGGCGCCTAGTATACCAGACGCTGTCGAAGATTTCGGCAATTACCCGGACCATGTGGCAAGCAAAGGCGAGTTCCTGACTTTTAACTACGGACCCTTACATCGTCCCTTCGAGCAGCAGCGGTGACTGATGGCCTCGGCGACTCATCTGGCAATGAGAAAGCTGTTGTGACCGGCGCCAGAGCTGACAGGGAAGCGGCGCTCTTTTAATCCTCAATCACGTAGCCGACCGGCGGGCTGCCTATGCCTGCCAGGCATTGTCCCTGCTAACCCGAGGTTGAGACGTCGTGTTGCCACAACGCCGTTAACCGTCCGAGAGAGGACAACAAAGACAGCATCTTCCTTGGAAGAGACCGTGGCGGCCGCCGCAAATCGCCCCACTAATTAAGCAAACAAATCGGGGGACCCTTTGATGTATGCTGTCAGGAGCTTGGTACCTCTCGACTAGCGGCACACATACGACGAGGAAGAGCCCCGCTGGAGCCACCTTTCAGTGCAGTGATCACGACTCAATATTAGACGTTCACGTGGACTGTGCATGCTCGTCCCCCTCACCTGATGTGTGTGTGTCTTTGGTGTTCCACTCGGAGAGGAGGAGCCCGAGAGGGCTTAAAACGACGCCGCCGAGTGCTGCACGTCGCTCTGAACTATGTAATGGTTCATCCACCACGCTCGTGGTTTGTGAAACCACTAACCTTTCTTTGCTGTAAATAAGTGTATATAGTGCCATAAACCTGTTTGTTTTTCGTATCCTCCTTCGACCTGAACAACTGGTGGCAGCGGTGGGATGCCATCAGCAACTTCCTCCTTCCGATTCTTAACAAGGGACAATGACAGAGCAGGGAGCATGGCTGAAAATGAGGTGCAGGTGTGCAAGTTTAGTCAAAGTCGCTGTGTGTGCCTCCAATGTGACTACAGAATTGGGCAACGAAAAGCTGTGAGCACTACATGGCGCGGGTGGAGTTTTCGAGAGACGATCAGCGAACTGAGTGTCTTTGCTGTGTACATAGGGCGACGACAAGACAAAAACACTCCAAAAGATAGTCGGCAGACCAAAATCGGTGCCCTGTCTCTCTAATGTAAACGCGCCTTTTAACATATATGCTGTGTTTTGAGAATAAGATAGCGTCGCCGATCGTGGCGCTATGCGGTCGGTGGCGCTATGCGATTAGTGACACTTCCCAATTGGGAAGCGTCACTGCGACGATGAGCTACGCTTTGTTGCGGCGGTGGCACTGCTTTGAGCCACAAAGGAGCAGAACGAAAGAACGAATCTGCCAGAAGCATTATATTGGAGTGGGAAACACGTATATCGCATCTCCCGGGGGAAAGCGCTCGGAGTCACGTGTGATGTAAGCAGCGCTACCCATCGTGCAGCGTCACATCACGACCACTCCCCGAAATAAGGCGGACCGACGGCTCTGCAAACACAGGTTTCACGACAATCTCGGTCCTTCACAAGATACACCAAACAAAGTACTCCGACCTCAACTGTGACTAAGCTGCCACGAGCCAGCAACGACGGAGCATATCCTCTGGGAATGACCCGTTCACGAATCAAGCTGAGCTGCTTTTATGAAAAAATCCCAACGTACCCTGCCTCAGCTACAGGAACACATGGAAGGGACTACCAACTGGATACTTGAAGACCCACTCATCAGAGTCAGGCTGAACATGCGGTGTGCTGCCTTGCGCACGATTGCCATTCCCTGCCCAGCAGTAACAAGCTGACCAGTTTGAGATCACCCGAGTTTTTTTTTCCATGGTGCTGAAGGCAACAAGCGAGAGCACATTGTAAATAGTCCAATAAAGTTTTCAATCAATCAATCAATCAATCAATCAATCAATCAATCAATCAATCAATCAATCAATCAATCAATCAATCAATCAATCCCGTTGTGAAGCGCGCGTCTGCACTGGCACTGAAAGAAATAAAGGAGGCGTTTGGTAAGTGCATCGTTTTCAGTCATATAGGCCGTCCGCCGCTCTACTGACCATGATAGCGACCTCGGTGGTGAACATGGCGAGATACAGGGCCTCGACGCTGATAGCGCCGATGAAGGCGTTGCTCCGGGGCGTCAGCATCACGATGCGCGCGAGGCCGGCCAACACGAAGACGACCGCCAGCGTGGAGCTGGTGACGACCACCTCGTAGTACGCGTGCTCGAACAGTTCGACCACGCGAAGCGGCCGATACGCGACCTCGGACCCGCTGTCCTCGGCGAGCCCCTTGTGACGCGTCGGGCCCAGATTCTCTTTCTGTGAAATGCGTCGGCAGGCAGTTCGGTCACCATATGGAATGTCCGTGTTCGCTCGACGTCTGGCTTTTCATACTGAAACGCGATACTCTCGATTCACATCTCGGCGTCGTTTTCATCGACGTTTTCATGGACTCGCATTCATTAGAAAAAAAAAGGCTATTTCGCCCGCAAAAAAGCAATATAATCGACAGCTAGTCAGTAGTTTACTAAAAAGATGAGAAAACATGATATCATGCTGGCAACGCACCGTTTGACATGAACACACATTTATTTTATTTACTTTTACATACTGCAGCCTTAATGCAGGAGTAGAAAAAGAGAAAAAAAGAAGAAATCAACATTCATGAACAGGCTCCGAGAAATTCTTGAAGTGGCTGAGAACCAACACTTCCGGCCAGACAATGTTAGTTGAAGCAAGAAAGCTGCATTTGAACATGTCAGTGCGGGTGAAAAGAGTTGTATTGTTAAGGGTATAATCCCTTTTCGTAGATTAAGAACTGGAAAATTTCAGATATGATTCTAGAAAGCCAAAGCGAGAAGAATCGATTAAATCGTGCAGACATTCTAGGCATTCAACATGGTGACGCTTCGCAAGGGTAATGAGACCCAGCTGGGGAGGGAAATTCGTTGAAGAAAAATCCCTGTCATATCTGTTGCATACAAAGTGCACAGCTTTTTTTTTTTGAACGGCTTCTACTTTCTTGATGTCACATTTCTTATGGGGGTTCCAAACCACCGAAACGTATTTGAAAATGGGTGAATAAGAGCTTTGTAGCTGAGCAGTTTGGTTTCCTAAGGAGCAAGACGATATAAATAACCTGCGATGTACGATGTAAATAACCTAAGCTCTCAAGGGCCTTGTTGCAAGTATCAGTATGTTGGGACCATGATAAATTATGTGTCAAAAGGATACCACGGTACTTAAATTTGGACACTCTGCACAAATTAACATTGTTGAAACCATAATCAAAGGTCAACGGGCTTGAACGACTGGTAAAGGACATAATTATCATCTTGGAGAAGTTAACATTCATTTGACCAAATTCGGACCAGCTACAAAAATAAGAAAACGAATTGTTAAGAATGGCATGATACAGTGGAGATTTTACAGTATGATACAGGACGCAGTCATCTGCTAAAAGGCGTGTTTTCACAGACGTGTGCAAGAGGAGGTCAATAACATTGTAATGCCTGAATTATGAAGCCGCCCAATAAAAAAACTGTTTATCGTTTTTGCCTTTTTATCTTTTTTGCCTAACAAACATTTCTAACAAAGCAAACAAAGTCCTTGGTTACCTAAGAAGAAATTTACGACTTGCTCCCCCTTCTGTTAAACTTTTAGCATATTAAACACTAGTCCGTCCGAAGCTTGAATACGCTTGCGCCGTCTGGGATCCCCACCAACCTAATCTATCCAAAACATTAGAATCTGTCCAAAATAGAGCATCTAGGTTTATATATTCCGATTACTCGCGCCACACAAGCGTTACTAACTTAAAGATTAAAGCCCATCTTCCCAGCCTTGAACTGCGACGCAAAGTCGCTAGATTAGCTCTTTTTCATAAATTTTTTCACTCACTGTCCGACGCATCTGTTATCATGCCCGCGCATCGCATATCTTCCCGCACTAACCACAACAACCCAGTTTACCCTGCGCATGCCCGTACAACTGCTCACCTTCGGTCATTCTTCGTTCAGACAGCGAAGGATTGGAATGACCTTCCGTCCCACGTCGTGCGCCACTCCAGCCCCATTCTTTTCAAAGCGCACATGGAAGAAACCCTGTATTGCCCACCCCTCATGTAACACCCCTCCCTGGGGTTTTTGAGGTATAATAAATAAAAAATAAAAATAATTAAATATAAACTTTTACTTGACTCTGTCGTCAAATGCCCGAAGTGCAATTTTAATGCACACTTTAAGGTATGTCGCGAATTCACTACAACAAGCACTTAACCAGCATGTGACTCAATACAGAGATATGTTCAAAGTCGAACCTTGAAAAAACAATCCTAGTATGGGTCATCAGGCGATGGGTTGTAGTCACTTGTTTAAATGGATGTTTGGCTAGATTGCTTCCACAACGATCATGTGACATCATGTCGGCCACTCTGTTGGAACCCTCGATACGCCTTCTATTATAGCAGACTTTTGGGAGTCGAAAGTGACATAAATGTGATGATGTCAGGAAATTTAGGTAGATCGTCACGATCCAGAGCTAGTACTATGTTAGGATTTTTTTTGTGTCACCAAAAAGATTGCTCTGCTCACCAACGTGACCCATGAAAGCAACACCGAAAATTACTCGAAATATTCAAAATAGGATCTCGAAAAGTCTCACACTCAGGTATAGCGCGGCTTTCGAATGTGGAATGTCCCGCTGTTTCGACAGATGTCCTCATCTTTATTTTCATCATCGCTGCCCGATGACGGCATTCATGTTTGTGCATCAGGATTGATATCGCCGTCTTCGCTGCCACTAAGACAGCTATTGTATCATCTGGGGCCAAGCGCGTGCGAAACCCTATTTTTTTTCATAGAATGGGTGGGCGTCCATCACCTATCAGGAAAATAGAATATGAACTTGCCGTACCGGCAGTCACCACTTACTGCCTCAAATGCCGAATGTCGCGAATTCGCGAGGTACCACGAAATTGTGGATTGTGCAAATGAAAAACGCACTTCAAAATATTGTAACGTGTCGTGTGCAACCTTTGCATGTGTGCTAAGCAAAAGAATTTCATACAATAGTGAACTTTGTCACAAAGGAAAAAAAAGAACGAAGCAGTAAGAGTTGGCGAACGTACTTTACGCATTCCGCCATCAGCTAATGCGTGGATAATGCGTGGATAGATAAATTACCAGCCAGATGACCCATTTTGGAATCGCCAGAATTGACCCAATGATGTCCATGTCCAAGTATCTGAAAGGAATGATGACTTGTATAGCATTCGATAACTCCATGTTATATTGTGTTACAGCATCAGGAATCACGCTTGTCGTTTCCTTATATTAAACATGGGCATTTATCATTATAGCCGATTGCTACCTTAATGTGCTTCGTGACTGAATTCTGCAGATAATATAGTTTAAAGTGTAATACGTTCAAGTTACTTTCAATTTATTTTAATTGCGGCACATGCGATGTTTGCCAATACCGTTTCCATTACACTTACCACGAAACGTCTCTTTTGTGAAAATTTGACACCTACATACTTGCCTGTTCTCGCTCACCTGCGTTTTAATTATGCGAAGTTATTCAAAGTACGTGTGAATACTTTTATGATAGCAGTTATTAGTGTCGAGAATATATTTTATTGTTTGTATAACGTTTCACTTTCTGTGCATTCCTCCTCTACGCCCATCCTCAGAAGAAAGCTTATTCAACGCCTTTTTGTAGGCTGTCAGATACGTGCACGGTTATTGACTTATTTGTATAGGCTGGCTGCTCAGTACTGCGATGTAGCAGGCACATTTTCTACACATAGCGAGGGCTGGCGCTAACGAGACATTTCAACTGTACTGCGCAACAGACAGAACCAGTATTGGAAAATGTTCTCGGCTTGTATACGCTTACACTTTCTTGTCGAACGGGTACTGAAGCGCGGCGATCAGGGTCAGCTTTGTCCTCCGCTGAATGATGCCCTGGCGGTACTGACGAGCGTAACTGACCTGCGAAAAATGAACTTACAAGATCTCTTGTGCACTCACGTAAGATAACCCGAAGGCGAAAGACATCTCTCCTTTCTTCATAATCCATTGTATAAAAACTGCAGTATTTTGTGACGTCATAGTGACGTCGCAGCAAACTGAATTAAAGGACTCCTAAAGGACTTCAAGTGCCAAGGTGAGGGAGTGGTTTCCTTTTCGCCATCACTACTGTTCCAGAACGCGCGGTCCTTTCCTCGAACCGTATTTCTTCGTAAAGCACGCGGACAATGCCTGCACTAAGCATTAGATTTGGCGAGATTTCGCGCTTCGGGGCTACACTCTTTTTTGTCTCCACGTGCGCATTCCAAAACGTACACAAAACAAAATAAGTTGATTGCGCGCAACAGTCATGCGAGACAAAACAGAGCCGCCATGCAAAGTTTTGTACCAGACAATTCATAAGTGGCATATTCTTCGTGTGTGCACCAGCCGTGCCTTAATAGTCGAGACGACGGGATACACGAAGAGGTAACAAACGTGCTTGTTCTTCGCCTTTTCAGAGGTTCTTTAGGAACACTTAAAGCTGTATGATGAATATTTGTGACTGCACAGCAACTTGGGTGTAGAAAGAGCGCAGATATACAGACAGAGACGGAGAAAGAGACGACAAGGCACTGATTCATTCGTCTGTGTCTGTATATTTGCGCTGTTTCTACGTCCAAGTACGAACCACCAACTAGCCCAACTTTTGCTTCTACTGCATAGAAACGTCTTGAACTTCGGCAATCTGTGACGTAATGATGGCGCAATAAGTGACTTCATCTGTGATCGTATGATCTGTGATCACTGATCACGCCTTATTAGTAGGCGTCGTAGAGTTCGCACACGAACATTATTAGTGTTCATGAAGAAGTAACGCATGCTACCTTTATGCGTACTCAGTGAAATTATACAGCGGCGTGAATTTCAGAAATTTCTCGCCGACACGGTAACGATGCGCTGTAATGACGGTCGACTGCCAATTAATTTTAATCTTGTACTACTGGCATCCTTGGAGGCGTAGAGATTTCGCGGTCAGGTGTGGTGGTAACGAGGCATTTCAGGCTACGAGACTAAACGTTCACCACGCAATGTATTGTGATTAAGATTTGAATTAAATAAAGGCACCCACCTTATGTAATGTCCATGCTTATGACCTGACCCATGTGTTTGTCATGGGGAGTAATGGTATCAGTACTGATAAAATTGTACATATTTCGCCAATACTACGATTCCTGCGGCCAACAGGAACAACAATACAGTGTGAACAAGGTCGCATAGTAAACAAGGCACCAGGGCACGTTTCAAAATTTGTCAAAAGAATAATTTTTTCTGTGTTGTACTTGGTCATAAACCATAATTTTTAGTGGTACAATTCGTACAGCTGTGTTTGTACAGCATTGTTTTATGTTTTGTGGTGATGGGAAACAACTGTAACATCTGAATTTGTTCGATTGCACAAATCGATAGTATTACGATATTGCTGGTACAGGATACACGAAGACACAGCGCAGACGCGCACACTGACCTGCTCGATCCTGAGGACATTTTCGACCGCCAAGGTATCGATGTGCCGAGGGGCCTTTCGAAGCCGGACAATGAAGCCAGTGCTCTGTGTTAAGAAAGTTTCATACGTATCCAACAAATAGGGCACGATGATGAAGTTTTATGTTGACGTGTGTGGAGGTAGCACGCGATTAATTTTAATATTTACGTGATGTAATTCCTGGAGTGCTCGAGACACTATCAAAGGTCCACAGTTGCCCCAACTTTGAGCGAACGAAGTTAATCGAATTGAGGAACGACGATTACCTTAGCGCATATCGAACTGAACTGTTGGTGTTAGTCTAGCGTAACAAAATAAATATTTACGTTGCTGTGCTGACACAGGAGTAGCTTCATGCAAGGATCCGGAAGTTTGGCTGAGCAGAACTTAGCCCCTAGCAATCGACTCTTACGCAGGAAAAAGTACACAAGGGCCAGCACTTATCGCTAGAAAAGAGGAACCAGGAAAACCAGTTTTACTGAGTTTTACTGCGATATCAATTATAAGGACAGTCTCGGCTGGTTTTTGCCGTTGTCGTCGCTGCCACCGGAGCCGCCGCCATTCACGTATATGTATATGGAAAGAATGTGCTAGCCTCCTCTTTTTGCGGAGCGAACATCGCCTTTCCGTTTGGGGTCGTCTGCGCGCGCGCTTATCACGTGAACAGAGCGGGTAAGGGGGGGGGGCGCTTATGGTGGCCACGCTATCGCGGCAACGATCAGAGCGCAGCTTGTGCCACCACAGCATTCGGGAGCTTCTATGGTCTGCGTTATCAAAACGAAAAAAAAAACGGTGCCTTTGTCTACCTGGAGCGACCGTATTCTCTTACACCAGCGGTTTGTAAAGTTACGTGAGATCGGATCTTAATGAGTTGACTGTCACTGTGGACGAGCGTTGTGGTGGTTATCTACATTGCTCCTAAAATGCTAGCCTTGGTTCGTAAAACATTTGCACGTGTTGCTATCGCATTCATTGCTTTGCTATGCACGAGCCTTGTTTTGGTTATCTACTGTGGCCGCGCTGCATGAAGCATAGTTACCTAGCGCATGCTTACTACAATTAATATTGCTCCTAAATATGCTAGCCTTGGTTCGTAAAACATGCGAATATGTTGCTATCACATTCATTGCTTCGCCCTTTTGGCGAAACTCACTTTTCGTATCAACTACAGAAGCCGGTGAAGTTAAAATTTCGCGTTTAGCCCCGTGTCTCATTTTATCTTACCCTATATTACGTGTCACAACTCCGACCTAATAATGTGGCACACAGCAGGATGCCGCACTTGAATCAATGCCTACCACCCGGGACATTTAAACGCGGGCCTAAATCTAAGTTCACGACTGTTCTCGCATTCTACCCTCATCGAAATGCAACTCAACCCGCGTCCTTGACTTTGGTGCCGCGACGTGACACTTTACCTGCCAAGCCATGGAGCGCTGCGGACGATGATTTGTTGGAGTACGAGGAGAGAATTTAAGCTGAAAAGATTAATCCAAATTAGCCCAGAATATTCACACGCGGGACTCCACTTATTGATCTGTTATTTTTAAAGCGCACATATTGATGATTCATATGCAAATGCGGTTGCTGCAAAGGACATTGAAAAGAAAATTGAACAAATTTCACGCCTGTGAAATACGAGTAAACGGCGGAGATAAAAAGCAACGCTATTACCCTTGCAAACGCTGATTCAGTCCTTTATTCGTGATCTTCTTTATTTGTTTTCTTTCCTTATCTCTCCATATTGTCCTGTCTTCTTCCTTTCTTATGTCATCCAATCCCTCCTCAAACTCACGTCTCTTTCTCGCCTTCTGCTATACTGTACATCATTCTGGTATGGCTCCCTTTCGCTTGCTTATTTCCCCCTCACCGTTACATTTTTTCAAGCCCTTACTTCTCTTTCCGAATCCCTGAATATGCTATACTATGCACGGCTATGCATATAAGGAGCTGCTTGGCACTGTGACGTCCCCGCAAACACGGACTGAACCCCGCTCCTTTCGAGATGTGTGCGCTCGTTTTCAAACCCACGCATAAAGGGCATTCCGGAGTGAAGTACCAGAAGGATTATCGACACGAGGACTGGGCGGCGCCTTGTTGTCTGCAGACCGTGTGACAGCGTACAGTGGAGATAATCGGCGGACTCCCTTCAGATCTGTGGCATGGGGGAGCAACAGAACACCTTTTGTTGATTCGGGGAATGCGACCTTTGCGGCAAGTGTCTGTGCCGTGTCCAGTATGTCTCTCCGTCAGACTCCGTGGCTCCATGGCTCATTACTGCGTTCTGCGCGGATGGCCGCCCGCGGCGGCGAATGACAAAGAAGCGGCGGCTACGGAGAATTTCGCGAGAGACACTGAGCTGCATAGAAACGTTGAAACGGTCTGGACATCGGCTCGCCAAGTACCGAAAACATCGGGACCATTGTTCGCCCGTAATTAAAGTGTCATCGGACGGCTCGCCCATCACTCTCCCTGAGGCTTGAGTTTGTACCTCGTTACTTGCTCGGCTTTGTTTGGGAGAGGGTTTTCTACTGGTGTAGGCCGCGGGGGCGGCCGCCGAAGAGGATACACTCGGACTGAGAAGAAAAGATATGCCGCGTGGAGTGGCGGACTGGTTTTCGTGCCCCGGTAGGGCGGAGTCGGGTCCTACAAAAAGGGGACTACGAGACGAGCTTGGGGGTCGGAGGGATACGATGTGAAGAGTCGAAGGGAGTCAGAGAGATGATGCGATGAGCTCGAAATGGTAGAGAAGCTAAGATGGAAACCACTAAGAGGGACGACGTAGGTGACGATGACGAAGACGATGAAGACGGCGACGGAACGAGACAGATCAGACCGCGACGGAAAGAACCAACCTTCGACCCCGATTTGCACAACCAGCTCCGAGGCCCCCGTCAACATGGACCTTTCGTGAGACGGACTTTACGCACCTTATTTAGAGTAACTTTGCGGGAAGGGAGGTGGCGAATTGAGACATTGCGCGGTTTTGTTAATTTATGACTTTATCATTTGTGTCGGGCTGTGTTTACTTTGTATCGTCGCACCATTGTATTGGCACCGTTATTTCCCTTATGTATCTGGCGTCGCATGTCACAAATGTCCAAATCATGTGTTATAATTTATTGTAGTGGTTGATGTACGCGGTATACGATGTTTTAAGTTAGTATTAAATTTCATGAATCAGTAAACAGAAACAAGTCGTAGCGTCTCTTACTTCCCGGCATCAGCACGAATCCCTGTATGTGAGAAATTGTTGAGACACGTAGCCAAGAGGGAACCCGATAGAAAAAGGGTTGAGTGTTCTTCCCTCTCTTTAGTGATCGGTGGCGTAGCGGGGGACGTCTCAGCACATGCCCACTTTTTGTGACGCATACCCGGCGCGTCTTCTGTCTATACCGCACCACCCTTACTTCGAGCTTAAAGCAACTACACTTACACTGTTAAGAGGGAGATAACAGCGACTGACCATGGCAGACTGGAAGCGGAAGGTGGCCTCGAGCGGGTTCCGCACAGTCGTGTTGCGCTGTACCCAGCGCCAGTCGGCGAGCAGGAACGAGTCGTCCTTCATGTACAGGGCGCGCACCGAGTCGGTCGCCTCCTTCAGGTACTGCACGGCGTCGCGCATGGTGCGAAGATCGACGTCGGACACCTCCAGCACGCCTGCGAGGACGCCACCAAACCCGTTCGGAATGAAACGTGATAACAGTATTGTCAAGTGATTTATAACAAAGAAGGACTGCCCCTGTTATATCAGAAGTTCGCCTACTGCACCAGCTGTCTCCTTGCCGTTTCTGCAACTTTCAAGAACGTCACCACACCTCCTGTTACAATACTTCAATTATGCATTGTCAGAGGCATACGCAAGGTTTCAGGAGTGACGGGTGGGGGCTGAAAAGTACCGTAACAGCCCCCCCCCCCCAATTGCTCCAAAAGACATGCTTCACAACAAAGAAAATAAAAATGAAGCGACGACGCACTTTTCGAAGTGACCTGTCTTTAGCCCCTGGCTTTGCGGAATCGGAAGCAATCAGCTTCTGGGATGCAAATTTAGGGTTCTTTAAATGCTGTTATATTCAAGGGCTATGCAGTATAGCCGTAGGTACGTGGCTAGGTCTCACTCAATAACAGTATGGGACAAACGATTGCGTAACGGTACGGACACTGTTTTTTATGCACTCCCATGGTCAATGTGGTTCTCCTTTGTTGCAACAAATTTTATTAAATATATTTCAACATTGCATTCTGTGGGTTTTAGCTACTACCCTGCGTTCACATGGGTTCATACCTGGTGTGTGCCATATCAACTAGATCACAAAAACATCGTCACAGTAGCTATTGCGTACGCACCCATACTGCTGAGGACCACGGGGAGGAAGGCCACATTGATGAGCTGCGTGAACACCATGTCACCAATCGCGTACAGGTACGACTGCGAGAGAAATGGGGTAAAGAAATGTATATTCGCCGACAAGAAAACTAAATTCCTAGCGAGACAATACTACATAAATATCACCATGCATATCACGTCATCCATACAGCTGCTATCTCTTGTGGCAAGGCCCAGCGTGATACCTTGGTGATGCTCTCCGTGTAGACGTTCTCGCGTCGCATGTGCTGCATCGTAGCGATGGTGGTCAGGAAGGTTTCCTTGACGCTCGTCCAGGCGAGCACCATAGCCTGGCGAACGGTCACCTGGTAGCCAAAGGGACCGATCACGGGGTATAGCAGCACCACTGCCATGCTCCTGCGACCGTGGTAAAGGCACAAGTTTTATTTTGCAGCTACATCATGCGTTCTAAGTCTTGTGATGAATGGGAACGATGCTAGAATCAAGAATCAGATTCAAAAACCTTTAGTTCCTAAGTGCTCTTTTCTTTTAATAATGACCGTTCGCCTTTGTTAGATAACATGCCTCACACCAGGATTGCTCGAAAGTATATAACGAACAGTTCTACAGCTAGGCTTCTTTTCTATTTCGAAAACAAAAGGTCAGGTGCACTAATAACCGTGATCTGAAACAAGTTCAATGCATGCTTTCTTGATGTCTAAATTTTTAATTTTTTTCTTTTCCGGGTACACAATATTGGTTATCATGGGCAGTCGTTGTTTAGCATTCTATCTTCTTTATTGTTCAAAGTGTCTCTCTGTCTCTGCACTCGTTCTCGACCCCTACTTTCCTTCTTCCTCACCCTCAATTCCCTTCCCTGCCCCCTTGCTACACTGCACTCTGCAATGTCATGCTATGCTTTGCGAGCGTGCCTGAATAGCCGAGTGGTTACGATACTCACCTTCAGGTTATGGGTCACCAAGGAAGGCCTGTGTCCGTTATGATGACGATAACTTTACGTATATCAACGACACACGGCAAACCTCAACAATAACTGCTCCACTGTAATAATAAGTGCCAAAGCATTATACACCAATGAATGTTGGATCAGCGGAAATACCTGATACACGGAAAGAAGCCCCAGTAACTCTGATACCTAAACCAGGAAAACAAACGAACAAGACAAACCTCAGACCTATATCACTCACGTCTTGAGTGTGAAACCTAATGGGGCACGCCTGTCTCAGTAGAGTGAAGAACTGTGGTCCCTACCCAGATACGATGCTAGGCCTCAGGCGGCATTTATCTACGCCGGACGCCATGCAGCAGCTTAAACACCAAACCTTCGACAATAAATCTAAAATCACCTGGGCCATCCTCGGACTGGATTTCAAGAAACAGTTCGATAACGCAGCGCATGGCACAATTCTAGACGAAATCTCGGGCCTCAAGACATGGAAGAGCGTACAACCATGCAAGTAAGAAACTTCCCGTAAACACGAACACGTGAATTAGCCTAGGAGGTTTTAAAGCAGACCTAGATGGACAGCAACGTAATGCCACAGAGTTCCGTGGCCTCACCTATAGTCCTTTAAGTCTGCTAATGGTCGGTCTACCATAGGAACTCGACAAAATCCCGCCAGTTCATCATTCCATCTATGAACATGATATCACCGGTTGCGAACGTGACGGTAGCGACGTTTACGCAGAGCAGACTTCATGAAGCCGTAGCCACAGTGGAAGGTTATTTAGTATAGGCCTTCGATGTTCGCCAGGAAAATTGGATCTCTTCTATGGACCGCTCAAAGGCAGGCCGCAAGTCTACATAGAAAAACCCTACTCATCGTTTAGCATATGCGGGCCATGATTTCTTGTTGCACTGCGGATGATGGGACGAGACAGAGACTGCAGGACGGATCCTCGGACTAATCATTGAGTCCCAAGAAATCAAACGAGAAAATAATCCGCCAGCCTTTGATCGCGAACACGATGAGGCTGTTTGGCGCATAAATACAGACCAACGTCGTGCACCTGATACTGGCATTCCACATGGCATACGTAGCGGGCTTCCACAAATCGTACTGAGCGCAAATCACCCTGACCAGGAGAAGGTACAAACAAGCCTTATGTCACGGGTCCCGTTAATTAGAGAGGCGATCGCCGGGCTAATTCCAAGGGCCGAAGTATCGGCCCCCCGAACCGCACCACGAAAGTGTGAACAATTTGGAAGTGGTCCTTTTTGGCGCGCCAGCGGACGACGGCTGTGGCCCAAAGAACAAGTCAGAGCCGAGAGCTGATAAACAAAACAAAATTATATTCTCAATAATGGCAGATCAAAACGATACTCAAGTATGCACATTCCACAATAGTTGAGTACAATATGTCACCAAACAAACAACGTATTACACAGTACAATCAGCCACACTCGAACAACGGACACAGATACAATACGCACTACAATGCCGTCGCATGCATTGAACAACCAAGACACTTAAAGACTAAAGAGATAGAAAACCTATTCAGTCCAAAGTTCTTGGAACAAAAGTCTGGATGATACTCTTCCGAGAATCACTCACTCAAAGTCCAGCGTTGTTGTCGTTCCGCTGCCCCCGAAGTTTCTCTTCCAGGAAACCTCTGTCGTTCCGCTGCCTCGAAGTATCTCTTCCAGGAAACCTCTGTCGTTCCGCGTCTTCGCGGCCACTCGCGTCTTCAATTGGCCACTCTCCAAGCTTCAAACTTCTTCGCCGGAAACACGTCGGCTTCCCACACGCAGCTGTTGCGACGCGTCTTCGCTCGATAGCGGTAAACACACACACTCTTGCCTGTAGCTCGAGTCGTCACCCCTTAGGTGGAACTCCTCTTCTTCTCCTGCTTTGTCCCTACGGACAAAACCTTCGCCGACTACGCGGCGGAATCCCTACGCGCTCTGGCGCTAACTTCCGTCTTCTCCAGCTTTCGCATCTCGGCTGCTCGATTAAATACCTTCTGCGCGAGATTCCAGAAAGTTCTCGTCATTTCGTCGGCGCGATACGCAGCGAAGGCTGGAGAGAGGGCGAGGCGGTTCGAATGCCGTCCGTGACGGATGACTCAACCCGGCATCACCCCGCCCCTTTTCATCTAGAACATTCGAGTGCTTGCTCGGCCGCCGTTGTGGGGTGAGGAGGTTCGTCGGCGAACCTACGCTTCCGAGAGGGGAGGGTCGCGTGCCCGGGAAGTCCTTGGATTCTTGTTTTCTCTTTTTTTTCCGTTGACGTTCCCTTGTTCGCCGAAGGCTCTCTTGATATGTGATCCGACCCTCAGACAGACGAAGCCAAGGGAAGATCCAAGGCCGCAATGTGCGTTCAAAGAATCAGTGCTCAGTGTGTCCTGCAATTCACACCAAGTCTCGCAGCTGGCTGCGTTCTTCATCGACCCGAGAACCGAGTGATCCACCGCTTAGAGTCGTAAAAAAGTGTTTGTTCAATTCCGTACAGTCAAAACCAAAAGTTTTAGGCACTCGGCCAAACAGTGGCCAAGAAGGGCGCTTTTCAGCGCACGCTTGGACTCCAAAACTCTGCCGCGCCCGTTCGGCTGCCGCAAATCGAGCAAACGGTGTGTTTCGGGCGGCGTTTCGCTTCCGCTACTTGCGAGTGCTTTCGTGGTCGTCCCTATATAAATACTCGGGAGGCGTCGAAGCCGGTTCTCCAAGCCGGACCCGTAGGTATCGTTGTGTGCTCGCTCTCATTGGCCCACCTAACCAGAAAATGCCTGCGGTACACCCATTTGGATAAGAGTGCACGCAGATGCGGGCCTCGACGGCTACACACTTCCTCGAGCGGCCGCCTCCCGGCTCCGTGGAGCGCGGGATGCACGGTCCCATCGACAAGCCTCTCCCGTTGTCTCTCCCGCGCGTTATCGCAAGAATTTGGCGGCGCGCCCATTTTGAGCGCTCGTTCTGTGACACATTAGGCGTTTCATAATATGCGAGCATGAAACGACTACTGATCAGGTGTTCACAACGAAGAGGAGACTGTCGAAGCCCAGCACATCTGGCAGCTAGAGAGGCTGTGTGTGACGAAAACAGGCAGCTGAAACATACTGAAAAAAGTGTGTATCGCCTACCACGTTCAGCTAGAAGAGAAACGAGATATTTCCAACCAAATTCGCTCCTAAATCGCAATAGATCCAACTCCCTGGAAGCATGAACTCTCTCACCAACGAAGAACGCGGATGGCAAGGCCCAAAAACGCTGTTCAAGACACATGGCACATCGATGTTCCCAGACATGTGCATGTTCCCAAAATTGCATCCTGACTGAGTATATGTAAAGAATGAAGAATATAGAAAACTCCTCCCTAAGTTATAGGCTTCGGGTGTGCCCCAATCAGCAAACAGACTGCCCAGAACCTCTCTGGAAACGATGGTGAGACACACTGCTCAGCTCCGATCTACTTCGTCGATTGATGATGGAACGGCAGAGCAAATGCCACACAGAAGCAGAGAAAAAAAAGCACGGTGCCCCCCCCTCCCTTCCCTATCTGAAAGATCCATCATGAAGTACAACAAACTATCCCAGGTTTCAGCCCCATCACTACAGGACCAAACCTGTACGGGCTATCTAGCAGTCCAGGGAGGCTACTGGAAGACGAGGTCCTGCGTCCCACATCGATCGGTCTGGCACGGACCAGCAACTAGCCGTACGTATCTCCATATAAAGTCCTTTCATCCACTCATTGACGTCTGAGCTTGTATACATTCTCGCCACTTTATTACTTATTCCGAAGATAAAGTTAGACGACGCCAGTTATAGGTTCTAGTTGTCCCGTCATTTAGCACTCCCTGGAATAATTGCAGACTACGAACTTCGAAAGGCGCTGCGGGCAAAAAACAAAGCAAAAAGCGCCATTACCTTATGACCACCTTGACGACGTAACAGGCCCACAGGGCCTCCCAGTCAAGCGTGGATGCGTATTGTATCAGAAGCACGGTGGTGTACGAAGCTGACACGCAGGTTGCCAGCGTGCCCGTGACGTCATAGAGCAGATTCCAAAAGCTGCCAAGGAAAGAAGAGGCGACATAACGACTCAGGTTGACGCGTGCATTTGTCATAGAAAACTAAAACAAAATCATTACAGCCACCTCATGTATAAAACATAGGTTAGTTCCGTCGCAATTCAAAAAAATGTTATGTGGTGAAGCATACCAAAACTTAGAAGAGACCGCTGTCATCCAAAAAGTTGTGTGTCTCCAAAAACAATTTTTTTTCTTTTTCAATTGTGGGTTTCACGCACACCAAAAAATGTGGCGTTTGCAGATGCCCACTTGAGCATCACTGCC
This sequence comes from Rhipicephalus microplus, assembly GCF_043290135.1. Lineage (NCBI taxonomy): Eukaryota > Metazoa > Arthropoda > Arachnida > Ixodida > Ixodidae > Rhipicephalus > Rhipicephalus microplus. The sequence goes on along the minus strand of NC_134703.1, from coordinate 114,406,249 downwards.
CGAAAATAGCCATAAAACATACACACTTAAACTCTCCCCCTCATCAGCCGGTGTGGGGATTAGTACAGCTTTGCTGGACATTCATTCTCGCACGGCGGGATGGCGGCTTTTTTTCTTTGTTCACTTGAAAAAACTTCCACACGGTTCTTGAGTACAATTTTTAATTAATTTTAAGATTTTTAATGCCTCAAGTACACTTATAACATAAGGCCGCGATTTGTACTTGAATGATTGTTTTACATTTTATGCTATATCTGTCGAGTTCGAGCCTGCAGTCGATATCACGGTGGCTTTTGCGTCTTCTGTCTCATCATAAAATGAATAAATGTCAGTGAATTGAAGAGGGACCAAGCAAAGGCTGCCACAAGTTCGCTATAACCGATAATTTGCTGTATTAGTGTTCGTCTTATGGATGTTCTACTGCATTAGCTATTCAAAAACGTGGGTTCCTCCCTCACTCTTCGAGGGACCGGCTGAGGCCGGTGCAGGCGATCAAGCGGTGCGAGTTCACGGTCATCGTGTAGACCACAACGCCCGTGACGCCGGAGCTTCGAACGCTCTCTAGGAAGAAGTAGGCGAAGTAGGTGCCGCACACGATCACGTTGATGGTGGAGTCTTCGCTGAACACGGACGCCGTCTCGAGCAGCCACACGGTGGCCGTGCCCGTCAGAAAGCCCACCAGCATAGCTACGACCTGGTTCTGCAGCGGGAACATCGGATCGAAGCCGTCGCCTGTGGGCAACGAGAGGACGGGATAAGGTTTCACCGGGAAACTCGGAGGTGTATGCCCATAAGCGTTGGTATAGAGTTGTATGGATGCAAATATAATAATGAAGCAATCATTTGCGTATGGCAGCGCGCCTTTTGATATCCGGCTTTCCGAGAATTAGTGGGAAGTGAAAAGCTCTTTGATTGCAACACCAGGGATGCTCGGTTGCTACTTTGGTCAAAAACCAACGTCGGCATAACTTTGCACACCAAACAATGACGGAACTGGTCCGACTGAGTATAAGCTAGACTTGCCTCCCTCAACTTCGATCCTCCACGCACCCCGAACGGGCAGGTAGCCGTACATGCCGCGTAAGAAATTATAACAACAAAGAAACAAAGCTCAAATTGAACGTTCAAATGATAAGAACAGTACATTAACGTAAAAGAACAAAAGTGGGGCAGCTACGTATTAGCGGTGCGGAGGCTGTGGAAACGGCGGAGCTGGTAGACATCTACTCCTCCTCACCCTCACTTGTTCACATTATACGATACAAGGCTATTTTATGCTACACCTTCTACTTCACCTCCTTTCGATCCCCCTCGCATTATTCCGCCTGCTCCTCACGTACCGTTCCCAGCCCCTTGCTTGCTATGGCTGTGCTATGTTTTCACTTCGCTTCGGGCAGCTGCCGGTCACAGCTGGAACAGGTCTGCTGTCAAGAAAAGAGACAAACTTACCGTGGTGAAAGCGGTAGTAGCCGAAGATGCACCACGTCATGACGGCGTTGAAAAGTGCCTCAGACTGCATCATTGTGGTCATTACGGGATACCGACCTGCCAACATGGCAGACAATAGTGTCATTACGTTACCCAAAACAGCAAAATATAGCCCTACCGCGCACGCACGCACGCACGCACACACAAAGAAAAGAAAAGGTCCTAATGGGCTGTGATTGGTCTTATAGTTGAGTCGGGTATAGTTAGTATAGTTGAGCTATATATTCGACTGCACAAGATTAGGTTATTCTAGTCGTTTCAAATATTTGGACTTCTGCGTCTTGTTAGATGTTGAATGAAGGTCGCTCGCTGATGGCATGCCACCGCTGCCACCAGTTGTAAGATGTTGAAGGAGGAAGTTCGCTGATGCAACCGGATGGAGGAACTGAACGCTGACAAGAGGATACGGGAAACAAAACATGGTTTATGACATTATTTACACATATTTACAGAAAGGAAAAGTTAGTGGTTTCACAAACCACGAGCGTGGTGGTTGAACGTTACATAGTTCAGAGTGACGTCCAGCACTCTGCGGCGTCGTTTTAAGCCTTGTTGGGCTCCTCTTCTCCAAGTGGAACACCAATCACACACACACAGGTGAGGGGGGCGAGCATTCACGGTCCACGTGAACACTGCACTGTGGTGGCGCCAGCAGGGCTCTTCCTCGTCGTGTGTGTGCCGCTAGTCGAGAGTTTCCACGATCCTGACAGCATACTTCAAAGGGTCCGCCGATTTGTTCGCTTCATTAGCGGGGTGATTTGCGGTGGCCACCGCGATCTCTTCCCGGAAGTTGCTGTCTTTGTTGGCCTCTCTCGAACGGTTAACGGCGTCTTGGCGACACGACGTCTCGTCCTCCGGCTAGCACGTACAATGCCTGACGAGCATAGGCAGTCAGCCGGTCGGCTTGGTGATTGGGGATTAAAAAGGAGCGCCGCTCTCCTGTCAGCTCTGGCTCCGGTCACAACAGCAACCCCATGACCTAGATGAATCACCGAGGTCATCAGGCACGCTGCTGCTTGAAGGGACGACAAAAGGGTCCGCATTTGAAGGACGGGAACTTGCCTTTGCTTGCTGCTTGGTCTGGATAACTGCTGAAATCTTCGACAGCGTCTGTCAGACTGGGCGCTGAAGGGATTGAGAGACGAATCTCCAGGCCAAACCTAACAGCTCCTCCACCGCCCGGAAAATCTCGGCTGGCCAGCGCTCCCAACCGCTGGGCACGAAGAGAATGGTTGGTGACGAGGACGATGGCCTGGCTTTTCTCTCTCCAGCTGCGAACTCGAAACTAACTCCCAAACCAGCTCACAATGGTTGACAACTGCAAGGCGAACCACACAACACAATACCATGCTGCAGTCAAGCACATTGGACCCGCTTCAAACCCTCCAGGCTTCTCAACACAAAAAGGAAAACCTGTACGCTAAAATTTTGAGACAATTTGGTGCCGCCAAAGTTACAACTATCATGGACGTGGAGATGTTTACCAAAGATGTAACATATTGCCGTGTGAGAAAAGTACACAAAGGCAACTATAATTTGGCCCCAAATAACCATAATTACTCTCTTTACAAAACTAGCTTTCTCCTACCATCCGCACTACTAAGTTGTAACTTACATTTACTAATTGCATGAAACACAACCACCTAAATTCCGCACAAATGCAGCCTAAACCTATAAAAGGTAATTGTGCGCATTCTTCATTCTCTAATTTCATACTTGCAAGGCGTAGTCGAGAGTACCTACTTTTATGACACCCTGACGCCAACAAAACTCTCTCACATCAAATCAAACAGCGTCTTATAAATCCTAGAAATGTATCTAGTCTCAAAATTTGGTGAACGCAGTGCTTTCAGCTCAAGTGATCATATATGATCCCTAAGTGATCACAAAAACAACAAAACGAAGTAAACTTGGTGTGCTAACACGCTCATTTGCTGGATGTAGTTTCATGTTGGCCCATGTTTTTAAAGAACGCACATGACTTTGCTGTGCGCTCTAGCACGACATCATACTATCATCCAAAGAACGCTAGCATACCAACACACACCTAATCATAGGTCATATCGCTATAACCTATAGCCACCACTCCTTCAAATTTAGCGGGCGTACCAAAACTTTATTTGCGACATGCGTGCTCTTATCTTAAAAACTCCTTTCACGCAGTCGGTTGACCGAGGCGGGTAATTGCTTCCGCATACCGCTTAAGAACTTGACTCAAAATTTCGACAAAGCTTACACACAAACAAAATCTAGAGGGAAGAGAAAAGTATCCAAGCAAACTAGCTGTGGAGATGACACAGGAACACCACTTTAAAACCAAATATAAACAAACATATGTTTCCAAAAAAAAAAAAAAACTCCTGTGTCCGACTCTCCAGCCTACAGCTGTCCCTCACTTCAATCGCACACGCGGCGGTCGCGGTCCTGGCGGATTTTCAGAACGCCCGACACCACAACGTGCACGTCCTACAAGCTGAACAGCGCTGTCACGCCTCATTCGCGATTTCAGCCTGCCCTTGTCAGTCCGGCGGAGGGGACCCCAGCAATGCGTGGGAAAGAGTGGCCATGCCCTCTTTGGGCTGGCTCCCGCGGGGTGCTTAACTATGGTGGCCCTTCTTCTAGCACATGTTCGACACTCTCGCCCACGCAAAGCCCGAAATCTTCACCGCACAATCCGTCGCGAGGATGCACGCTGTAGACCACGATTTCGCCGCTCGTGCCTTACTGCACGACACAAAGACCTTGTTGTTGAACTGGCCGATGATCTACTCTCTTTTCTGTCTCCTAGATGCTTGCTTCCTCCTTTTTGCATTCTCGCTTTCTTTTTACTTTTTGTCCGGCGGCTCGGACGCATGCAAAACGGCTTTAACGCCAATGCGAAGCTCCTACTCCTACTTGTTACGCTAAAAGGTTTTGCGTCTTCTTTTACCTGCGTAGTACGTTTTGTCTCTCTCGCGGCTTTCCGACGTCTCTTGCGTCTGTGCCGTTTCCTGCGACTCGTCTCTGAGCCTACAGCTCGCAGCTCAAAATCGCTAACACTCTCACTGCACCACGACCGGCTTTATCCGGTCGTGCACTGCACTCGTCAGCTGTCGACGCCGCGCCGTCTAAATGATTTTCGAAAAAATCACCTATTTCACAATCTAGACCGGCGGACAGCTTGACGCTCTTAGGAACAGTGCAGCTGCTTTTCCTCAAACACTCTAGCTCACATTGCTGAGAGCTGTCTGCTACTGCACTGATATCCCCGCTACCTACTTTCGCTGCATTTGAGCTATCTCCGGTGTCCCTGCCTACTTCGACATCGTTTGCAAGACCCACCGTCGCGACAAACACAGTTGAGGTCTGTACCAGCTTTTCTACAGCTATCCTAGCTGTCCCGCTAACAGTTGACTGGCACAGCACCTCGTCACACTTGCTCTGGCCTTCGTCGGCCTCTCTACTCAGCGCAGCATCTTTTGAAGCACTCGAATTTGGTTCACCGTCGAACCTGCTGCTGTCATTAAACGTACTAGCCTTCTCTAAAGTTCTGGGCTGCACCTCACTCATTTGATCATCGCAATTCTCGTGCGTTACAGTTGCGGATGGCTGAATTTTCCATCTCATTGCCTCGTTTTTCTGTTCCAATCGTTCGAACACCAAGGCGCGTGCTCGATCACGCTCTTTTCTATCCCTTATTTCCTTTTCTTGTTTCTCAATTTCCTGTTTTTCTACAATCTCTACCGCGTTTTTAATATCCTCCTCACGGGTTTTTTGCGAGATCAGCATCCAAATCGCTGTCCTGCCCATTCTTTCCTCTACTTCAATGCCTAGATGCTTACTCACAGCCAAAAATTCATCTCTTAGCATTGCCTTCCACGACATGATTGCCGTTGTACTTTGGTCCTGCATCTCACACATAATTAGGTGATCCCTACGACTCACAAAAGGTAATATCCCTAATCCACACACAATCCAGCTTCTAATAAACTCACACTCAAGAAATGAAGCCTGGAAAGTTATAGCAAAGACCAAGCACTCACCACAGCACAGCACCACGTCGTGAAGTCCATCCCACCGCTGCCAACCAGTTAGATGTTGAAGGAAGGTCGCTCGCTGATGGCATGCCACCGCTGCCACCAGTTGTAAGATGTTGAAGGAGGAAGTTCACTGATGCAACCGGATGGAGGAACTGAACGCTGACAAGAGGATACGGGAAACAAAACATGGTTTGTGACATTATTTACCCATATTTACAGAAAGGAAAAGTTAGTGGTTTCACAAACCACGAGCGTGGTGGTTGAACGTTACATAGTTCAGAGTGACGTCCAGCACTCTGCGGCGTCGTTTTAAGCCTTGTTGGGCTCCTCCTCTCCAAGTGGAACACCAATCACACACACACAGGTGAGGGGGGCGAGCATTCACGGTCCACGTAAACACTGCACTGTGGTGGCGCCAGCAGGGCTCTTCCTCGTCGTGTGTGTGCCGCTAGTTGAGAGTTTCCACGATCCTGGCAGCATACTTCAAAGGGTCCGCCGATTTGTTCGCTTCATTAGCGGGGTGATTTGCGGTGGCCACCGCGATCTCTTCCCGGAAGTTGCTGTCTTTGTTGGCCTCTCTCGAACGGTTAACGGCGTCTTGGCGACACGACGTCTCGTCCTCCGGCTAGCACGTACAATGCCTGACGAGCATAGGCAGTCGGCCGGTCGGCTTGGTGATTGGGGATTAAAAAGGAGCGCCGCTCTCCTGTCAGCTCTGGCTCCGGTCACAACAGCAACCCCATCGCCTAGATGAATCACCGAGGTCATCAGGCACGCTGCTGCTTGAAGGGACGACAAAAGGGTCCGCATTTGAAGGACGGGAACTCGCCTTTGCTTGCTGCTTGGTCTGGATAACTGCTGAAATCTTCGACAGCGTCTGTCAGACTGGGCGCCGAAGGGATTGAGAGACGAATCTCCAGGCCAAACTAACAGTCTGTACCTTTGACTATGCCGGTTCGCATCACGCACCTCATCAAGTTTACATGTCAAAAGGGGTTGTGATACGAGAGATATTTTCTCGCTTAGTAAGGCCGGTCTATTAATAGATCGACGTAGAATCACCTTCACAGAAATGATTGGTATCGTGAACGCACGTGTGTGGTGATTCAAGTTGTTGGAATAGCATCAATGCGCGGGTCACTCAACGCACCTGTGGGCGGATGTATATATACTGGGCGACAGCTTTTCTTGGCATCCGAGCGAAGGCTAGAGAGCCAAATTGCGTGAATCCTACCTACAGTGAACGTAGTTCCACAATAGCGCTCGTATTTCCAGCGTGAAACATTAAAATTCCTCGTTCATTTTCCACGTGGAGCTACTTGAGACCGGACGCAGCTCGCACCATGAAGACACTCGTGATTCCTTTAATTTATTCGTTTTGACTTCGCATTTTTGAACGCGTGACCAAGTCCCGTCTTTTTACGTGCACCCCAAACGCTAAACGGCGCCTGCGTCTACATGAAACGCTGGTGGTGCACCCCCCCCCCCCCCCCCTCCGTCACTTTCCACAGCGTTATACGAGACGCACGCCAAAACGGACTACTTCGCGTAGTGCTACATGTGCAGAAGCTCCGCCTCCGTAGCTTTTTCTCTTTAGTGCCTATAAAAGTTGTCGCCTGTACCTTCTTCGAAGAGCGCGTCGCTCATGGGCAGGCGCTCGATGCAGGACATGTAGAGGCCGAAGAAGAGGCACTCGCGGAACGGCCACGTGCTATCGGCGATCCTATGCGTCACGAACACGGTGGCCATGGCCAGCGAAATGCCTGCACATAGCGGGGCCTTGTTGCGAGTCGCGCTTTTTGGGTTATTGAGATAGCAATTACAGTGACATTCGAAGTACACTTTTGCCGTGGCCATGTTCCGCATAAACTTCAAATTTATAACGTCGCCCGGCGCGTCGTATGTGTTATGTGCGAGCGAAATATTGCGAAGGCTGTCGGCGACGGAGCCGATCATTAGGCATGCCTGCCAGGGGCGGCGCCAGGATGTTTTTACTGGGGGGGCAACCACGAAAAGTGAGTTCCTCCGGGGGAGGGGGCAAGCTAGCTCTGCTCCTACTAGGTTTTCAATTTATGTTTCCGGGCACTTGGGTGGGCATAGGGGGGGCAGGCGAAAATTTTGGGGGGGCTCCAGCCCACCCTTGCCCCCCCCCCCTGGCGCCGCCCCTGATGCCTGCCAGGGCCAGCTCCGTCGAGCGAAGGACTAAGGAGCATGAAGTGGTGCCAGTGGGTAGGGGAAGCGGGTCTGCGTATCATGAACATCAACTGTGAACTTCTATCAGAAGGACGTAGTTGCAGTCGACGGAGATCGGTAGACGACTCACTGCCTTAGACATGGTGTGCTCTTACCACTCAGTTCGCGTTGAAGCGGTAGACAGACGAAAGCCACTGCGCTCCCTGAAACGGCCGTATTGTCTCACGCCAGCGTTTGTAGAGTTACGCTAGATGAGATCCGAACTTAATTATCTGCTGGCCTTTCTTCGTTCAGTAGCAACTGGACTCTGAATAAAATTTAAACTTGTTGCTATCGCATTCATTTCTTCGCCCTTCCTGCGAAACTGACTTTTTTATATCACGAAGTCTGCACCGGTTTTCCGGATTGTTATACCAATATGACTGAGGTGACGTGCCCGTAGCCTCCACGAATAATGAAATAGTCGCACGGATGTTATCGGTCGAGTTCTTACTGGCCGCATTCCGGCTTATGCCGTAGTATCGATGCTAGCTTGTGTTCATCCACGTCTGAGGTAAAAGCGCCACTGTCTTCTAACGCTGCATTGAAACCTAAATTCCTACCGGACTCTACAGTTGCCCTTCAGAGAAGCGGATCTCTCTTGGACGCAGATAGATGGATTGACTCTGCATGTGCCGATGGATACACACGATGTGCCGAATGTACCCAGGGAGAAGAATATGATCTCCATGTGGCAACGGCGGAAGATGTAGTTGTTGATGCCCTGCGTGGTGTGCACGACAAATGCCGGCATGAAGGCCGTTAGGGCTTGCACGCCGATCGAGCTGTAGTAGAAGTCTACCCGCTTGCTGGTCAGGGCGAACAGCGTGGTGCAGCTGGCCGCCACCAGGAACACCACCAGCGTGTACGGGATGTGGACGTGTCGCTGGATGGCCTTCAACATCGCCGCAGTGTGACAAAACGTCCCCCTTTGATCATTTCTTTCTCTGCAATATACTCGGGTACTAGGTATATCTCAAGTTTACGTTTCTTCGGGAGTGCATGACCTGGCACGTCATATCGAACACTGTAGAATGTATTTGTTACGGGGGTCACTGCACCAAACCTCAATACCGGTCCAACAAAGTTGTTCTTCCGCAAGTGTTTGTTCCCATTGGCGAGACACCTTCTGTAATACTCAGCATCAGTTCTACCAGAAGCTTTGTTGTTCGAACAATTCAAGCGTAAGACGCTTCCTTGAATGCGGACCATGAAGTCCCAGATAAAAAGATGAGGGTTCGGCATACCGTCGACTTCCTCTTGGAGCACAGGTTCGAGGTTGTCTCAAACAATTATATGTACTATTGGATCAGGGGACATCGACTCTCTGTTATAGCAGAACCACGCATGTTTGTCTTCATTGCCGAATGAAAAACATCGTCGTCCGCTCTAACTCACAGAAGGTGCGATTAATTATAAAGTCGCCATCGCCAACGTGGTATTTATGTATTTGAGGCGCTGAGAACGATGAAGGCAGGAATGGTATTATGCCAGAAAAGGAGAGCTCAAGCTGTACTTTATAGCGTAGTTTCCACTTGTTTACATTTATTGCTGACGCCCCTTCAGCTTCTCTATACACCCGCAAAAGGTTCCACGCGTGCTGGCTTACTGGAGATGGCGAGGAAGGCGAAGAGCACCAGGTACAGTGCGCACATTGCGTGCGTGCTCGCGCAGGCGCTCATTTAGGCATCTCCCAGTCTGCCCGATGTAACACGCACCACAAGATAGCGGAATTCTATATACTACATTCATGTCACATCTGACAAACTGGGTTTTATGCCTGACAATGCAAGCTTGTTTGGGCCTATTGTTTACACATGTCAATTAGTAGGCTCTGTGGTAGCCGTTCACCAGGTAATCCTCATTCGTCGTCATGTTCATCGCTGGCCTGCGGGCATCGGGAACAAGCGGCAGGCTTTTGCCGGATCTGTAAAGTACGTACGATCAAATTTAAGCTCTAAAATAAATCCCCGAGATTAAGGTAGCGACTTACGGGCGAAGACACGAGAACGAAAGAATGTGCGCTGAGACAAATTCATACGCACCTTGTGCGATGGGTGAGAGGCGAGCCCGTTTCGCAGCAACTGGAAATTCCTATGGCGTCCAGTGGAGTAAAGGACCAGTATAACGGCGGCCGTACAGCGAACTTGGTAGCGCCGATACGTTACCTACGTATCTAGACAACACGGGTTAGTTGTCCCTTAAAGTCCTGGTGCAACCCACCACGGGGGATCGGCCATGAAAAAGCTGGTACCTTATTTTAGAGACAAAACAGGAACGGCTGCATTGAGGGCCTCATATGCACGCGCTATCCTTTTTCTTCTTCTTCTTCTTCACATTGCAGTGTTCGCACGCACGCAGATCTTGTTCTTCTCCTACCAGTCAGCTTCTACCAGCCACATGGGTAGATACTCAGTGGATGTTCTGCCCACAAAATAGGTAACATGTCGAAACGTCCAAGAAAAACAGTGCCTTACCCAAGGTGGATTTCTCCTTGACAGTGCACCTCACAAAACCTCAGTAAGCAATATAGGCATGAAAACGGCGCCGTTTATGCACTAACACATAGAGACTTGGATGGAAACTCGTATGGTCGGGATAAAACACGAACAAGGAAAGGAGATGCAGCGATCAAATAAAACATAAAAAACGGCATTTTGTCTATGCTTTCATACGAAAGCCTTGTTCACAATCCTGTAATCATATCCTCAATCCTGTAACACGCATCTTCATTCAAACAATCTACACGCAATACATTTCAATACACGCCCAGGTGGGTTTCAGTCGAACTCTCGATTCCAACACTGCCGCATATACCGTATATCCTACCAGAGATGCCATTATTGGTCTGACAATATGAAACAAATACGAACACATGGAAGAAGGAAAGGCCGGAGAGGGCATGCCCAGCCGGCGCGCTACTTTAAAAGTGTGGACGAAATGACATCATGGCGGCCATATTCACTGGGCACAATGGCGGCGTTGCTATGGTTACGTGTTGCGCAGTGGAGCTGGTCTAGCAGTGAGCGGCCGCGGCTGGCGGCGGCATGTGTGCCTCCCCAGGTCTCGTGCTGAGCCGTGTCGGACAATATCCGTGCTCTGCGCCACGTTATTGGTTACGCAGTGTTCTCCTGGCAGTTACTGTAGTCTTAGCAACGTTTACAAATCATTTTGTCTATCACGGAGTTTTAACAGGGCGTAGAACGAGTGCATATCCATGTGTCGTGCGGCGGATGACGCGGATGAAGCAATTATTGTTCAGCGAAATTGCGTTGGGCACCATGACTAAGCGGAACGACGACGAACGCTTTGCAGGTCAGTGACGGTTGGGCAGTGCTCCTGCTTGTGACAACGGACGAAGCTGTTGAGCCCAGCAAGACGCAATGAGGACCATGTGCACAAACGTAGTTTCGTGTTGTGTGTTCACAGTAACAACTTGCATGTGCGTATTAAAACACCTTTTCTGTTCCGCTTCGTATACTCTGCCCCAGCATTGCTTGTAATCTCAACGTAACAGAAACTGCGTTCAAGTGTCACTTGCACCGTGCTCAATGTCACCACGGTTGCAGAATGCTGACGCCAGTGAGTTTCACGTGGAACACGGACACAGTGGCCGGACGCTGCGTTGGCCGCGTAGAGGAATGCAACCGAAGAAGGCGCACGACCGATCGTGTTGTTTGTACAGTTGCTGAATTAATGACGTGAAAACACTCGCCTTTGTCAGTGCATCTAGCGCGCATTCTCTTGTACTTGCTTCGTTGTCGGCGAGCTGTTTTCACTGTTAATACTCGGACGAAAGGATTTCACCGACGGTGTTGCGCTGGCCCAGAGTGTTGAGCCCCGTTCCATTAGTTTCGGATCGTCACGACACGCGCGCTGCGCAGCTCACGTGCTTTCCGAGCTGGAGAGAGAGTCATGCCTTCTGCTTTGCATTCGGATGTAAACAAGAGAGGAGAATTTGCCCAGTCAATACGGCCGACTTCCGGCTTCATCGCGGCTTCACAACGAGTGTCAGGGCCTCTCCTACCTTACCTTCCTCCGTGTCTGGGTAGCTTATCGGCGCGAAGTGCAGCATGTTGCATTTCGCGCCGGTTGCCGTCGGGCCGTGTCGATGGACGCTGGTCGCGCCTGGCGTCAGACTGTAGAGTGCTCGCGTTTTGCTAACGTAGCGTCGCTGTGCCCAGCGCGCGCGCGCGTCAACGCTACTTTGGAGTATATTGGGCCCTTCATGATGTGCTAGCGGCCGTCTTGCTAGCTTCACATATACCAAATTTGGTGTTACATGACGTCAATGGACGACGATATATATGACGGGTGAAAACATGATAATCCTGACACGCTTGTCATCTAAGAACATGACAACAAAACACGCTCATAGAGTGCTCGCGGTCGTTTCGCTAGCTCCACATATACTAAATTTGGTATCACGTAACGTGAGTAGATGACGAAGGTAAACGACATATCTAAACATCATAGCATGACACGGAAGTCATGCACGGCATCATTTATTTCCACATCGTAACGTTGTGCTGATTAAAAAAATCCTATAAACCTTTTTTATTCGTGCTTCGCATGTCATGGATTGCCAATTTTTTTATGTTATGACTATTCAAATATGTTCTTCATACAGTCATGTTATGCCATACCAAGTTTGGTATTGATACCATTATCGAAACGGCCAGGAGAGCTAAAAGCCGTAGGCGGCTATATAGATAGATAGATAGATAGATTGATAGATAGATAGATAGATAGATAGATAGATAGATAGATAGATAGATAGATAGATAGATAGATAGATAGATAGATAGATAGATAGATAGATAGATACGCTCAATGTCGCCAAAGTTTGCTAAGAAATGCTTCGCATTAAAAAAACGCGGTTGACGTGGATCACGTGACCATTTCTTCAGTACATTCCTAATTAATTAAGGTGAAAATTAACTTCCAGCCTGTACCAATTCTCTGCTCACGTTCGTGATATTTTTGTGCGATCAGGAATGCATACTTTGCGGAAATCGTCACTCTTCTTAATCTGCGCGCTGTTCGAATTGTACGCAGACGGTAAATGCGAGGTATAGTCGCTATCCGATTCTCGAGAGAAGGTAGCTTTGCCACGCGACAAATCGATGCACTACGTAGCTCATTGCGGGTGGCTGTTGACCCGGACTTGAGAGAGCGTGTCGTAAAGATAACGTATCGACAATAAGGAAAGACCCTGCGTCGCGATGTCACGCCAGCACGTCTGCCGCACGTCCCCTGCCCTAGCTGCTGATAAGATATCTACGTGAACAGACTGGGCGCGCGACCTTGGGACGCCAGATCTATCTCGATGGAGCCAGCGGCGTTCTGTGCCGGTTTTTTGTTTGACGTGCTTTCTTGATTGTGCATTGCGTGCTGGAACACTCGTGTGCCTCTTTTTCTCACTGTGCAACATATATTTGAGGCTGCTGCTGGTGGACCGCGTCAGTTTTCTGGACTCAGAAATCGTGAGAACGTAATGCATTCGTGACGTCACATACAAGGATTCGGATCACCTATCCACATACCCTTTTTTGCTATAGTGGAAGTATGCGGGGTGTTTTTAGGGGCGAAGCTCCTTAAGCCGTGACTCGTACGTCCGTGATGCATATATGTATAGTAGTAGTAGTAGGTTGATTGACTTATTGATTGATGTGTGGGGTTTAACGTCCCAAAACAACCATCCGGGATTCGATCCCGTGACCTGCAGGTCAGCAGCCGAGTACCTTAGCCCCTAGACCACCACGGCGGGGCGTAGAAGTAGGTAGCCACCTCTCGTTGAGTCCTTGGAATGGCCGCTGGATGACTCTACTTCTATATGATGAATACATGATGAAAATATGCGAGATGGCCTTACTTGGAGTACTCACTATATAGGTGAATGGACGGACAGATGTATGGGCGGACGGACGGAAGAAACAACGAACGGACGGACGGTAGCGTGGACGGACTGAGAGACGCTTCGCCCCACTCATCATCATGCACTCCGTGGATATGCTGTGATTTTTTATTGTAACCGGTTTTTCTGGTGCGGCACATTTTTATGCAGCACATAAATCTTATCAATTAGATCAAGTCAATCAATAGTACCGGTGTGACAGGGTCTTATATATATAGTCGGCAAAAAAAAAAAAAGTACAGCTCACTCAAGGAATAAATTTTACCCTTAGGGATCACTCAGACTCGGACTCACCAAAGTATTCTTCATTCGGACTCAAAGACAGACAGATGAACTTTATTGAGGTCCTGAGAAGCGACTAGAAAAGTCCCTTTACTGGTCAGGAGCCACCGCGGGCAGCTCCCACGTCGGAACGGCCAGGTGGCGCCTGACCGCCGCGTCGTGGGCCCTCTGGACTGGCCCGGCCCGTAACTGAGCGGTGAGGTTGGAGCTCTTGAGCGCCTCCACTCACTCTGCTTCTGTGGTGAGACGATCGTTGTGACGTAACGAGGGACACCGCCAGAGCATGTGTTCTAAAGTTCAGTAGGGATCTCCACAATCTGGGCAATCGGACTCGTACGAGTCCGCGAACCTGCTTGCTGGCCCTGGCTTAGCTGGGGCAGGACCCAGTCTGTAACATTCGAAGGGTAGACAGTCAACAGAGGATTGTTCACCCTTACTTACACGTACGCAGACTAACGGCTCGATCTGAGTCTAGGTGAGTCACGAGTGAATCGACTTATGAGTGAGTGACCCAATCTATATGCACCCGGCGCAGTGCCTATCACGATTAAGTCTGATAGGGATCGAAATTCGAGATAAAGTTCTGAGAGAGTAAGAGAGTGATCGACTTTCTTTTGAAGTGTGCGTAATGGTGGCACGTATCAGGATAGAGAAGTGCGCGAAATTCGCTCGGGATAAAGTCCGATCGTGATCAAAACTTACCAGGTGACACCGATTGATTTGATTGATTGATTGATTGATATGTGGGGTTTAACGTCCCAAAACCACCATATGATTATGAGAGACGCCGTGGTGGAGGGCTCCAGAAATTTCCAACACCTGGGGTTCTTTAACGTGCACCCAAATCTGAGCACACGGGCCTACAACATTTCCGCCTCCAACGCAAATGCAGCCGCCGCAGCCGGGATTCGATCCCGTGACCTGCGGGTCAGCAGCCACTAGACCACTTCGGCGGGGCACCGGGTGACATCTGTGCGAAAGATATGTTAATATATTGAATAAATCCCATTTTCAGAGATACGATTTAGCGGTTTGACGACAGTTTAGTCTTCACTGTCAGATTGGGATATGCATAATATTCAGGAAGCGGAGACAAATTAACGGTCATTCTATTCCACGTAGAGCCCAACTTAAAATCATAAGGATACTACACATTCGTTCCCGTTGCGCAAAACACTATTATTGTTATAAAAAAAATAATTTGACACGAGGCACCGGTGGGATTCGAACCCACGATCTCCTGTTTACTAGACAGGCGCTTTAACCAACTAAGCCACGGCGCCGCGCTGCTGTTGAGTGTTATTTTGCGCTATATAATGCATGGAGTTCAATTGCTCAAATAGTTTCATTTTTGTTTTTTTTTTTTGTTTAATTGCAGTCTGGACATTTTAAACGGCACAAAGCATGTCTTCAAAGCGCAGTTCGACCTTCCGTGGCGCGTAACACAGCATGGCATTCACGAAATGGCGCGCCTCGCTTCGAAACTGTCCTGTAACGCTCTGGGTAGGTCCGTTATCAGCTGATTATCTTGCAAAAGCGTCATGCCACACGCACCCTCCTCGCCGCTCGCTCTCGCAAAGTTTTCGCCGTCCGCAGATCTCGTGTCACCGGCTAGGCGGGATCACTTTTCCTCCTGGAGGACGAGCGAGCAGGATGGCATCGACTGGGGAACTGGGTACGCACATTCTCATTTAGTCCTTGCGGTGGGCGTGGTGGTAACTTTGGCACGCTGTACACGGTTATCGAACGCTTTAGCAGGCGCACATCTGCAAGCGTACTAAAAACGGCAGCGGGCACAGTATTTCTCAAACGAAGGTGTTTACAAAAGCACCCTTACGACACACCCGTTTCGTTCGACGTTATTTCTCTAGCAATCCAAAGTCGGCGTGTTCGATTTCAGCACACGTCTGCGGCGTTACCGATTATGACTGTCAAACTAGCGTACTTAAAATTTCCCGCGATTTCGCTTCCTAATTCTCGAGCTAATACTTGAGCGCGCGCTCCATGAAGCGAGTAGTCTTAATGTGCGCGGCATTTGTTTTGTTGTTAGCGAACGCGAGAGCGAAAACGGAAGATCGCGCGAGCTCGCGCTTTTTCGCGCGCAAATTGACCGCGTGCATGCGCCTGTTTTTTTTTTTTTTTCGCTCCCACGATTGCCAATGAACACGTACGTGTGTAGTTCGGCCATTTATGCATTGCGATTAATAACGCTGCAGTGTTTTGCATTCGCCAAATACACGTTTGTTAGTCGGCAGCGGACGTCCGCGGAAAAAAATATGATAGCGCCACTCGTTTATCGTCCCACGAGTGCGCGCGAGAAGGCGCGAGAATGACCTTGAGTACGCTGGGTGACCGCTTCGTACTTGTGTTGCCTCTGGGCAAGAATTCGAGTTTCATGCGCTGCAGGAATTAATTCGTCTCCTTGCGCAGTACGCCAGCGGGAGAAAAGCTGGCAGCGCAACTCGGAAAAGTCTGGAGATGAGGGATTAGTGCATTCTTTCTTAATATTTTTTTTCAGTCAGAAAAACCGTGCAACCACTGCCGTCACTATACATTTAAGCTGCGTGATTTATCTTCATAAAACGAGTCAATTTTGTCCGAGCACTGGAGTCTCAATGATCAAATGCTCACATACAAGGAAATTATAGGTCAGTGTGATCAGATCACAATTCTTAATTTTCTTTCGTGGATGTTCACGTGAAGCATTTCTTCACCCACAAACGAAGTATATATGATGCCAGCAAACACTCCCAGCTAGCTTCTTTGCTTTGTCACATCATACTATTCCTAAAACCCAATTGATTCGAAAATCTCTACGTCATGTCGTCGTTTGGCCGTACCGACTATATGCTTCCTACGGCTCATTCTTCTCAGTGTAGTTTCTAATTCCTATCATTTGATATGAAAACCATATGTCTGTCATTTCCTCTTGAAAAACTTCGACTACTTTGTCTGTCACCTTGTTACGTTAGTATGACTGTTGTCTCTTCTTATGCCAGTTTGCGAGTTGGTCATTTCCTTTCTGCTGAAGTCGCTATATTGTTTGTTGCTGTACAGACTATGTTGCGGTTTTACCTCTGAATCGATGCTACAATGCCCGAAACTTTCAACATTTTCCATGGATATGGGCACAGGAATCCTAGGAGGCTATTCAGGCGTGTTCATTTCAGTCACTTGCGTATTCAGAATAGTGGCCTTCTGTTGCAAAAGCACATTCAAAGGCACACAGCAGTACATTTACAGATTTGTCTCCATATATCACCTACATTTGCCTCATGCTTGCATTGAACTACTGCAGCAAGTCTTTCACATTCCTTTAAAATCTAGCACGGATCCTGTACTGATTTGTGCTCCTTGGTGGTACCCTGGTTATGGTGCTCGACTGCTGAATTCTATTTCAGCCACGCCAATCACACTTAGATGAAGGCAAGATGCTAAAGGCCCGCCCCGCCGTGGTGGTCTAGTGGCTAAGGTACTCGGCTGCTGACCCGCAGGTCGTGGGATCGAATCCCGGCTGCGGCAGCTGCATTTCCGATGGAGGCGGAAATGTTGTAGGCCCGTGTGCTCAGATTTGGGCAGGCATAAAGTACTGAAAAAGGTAATGGAGAATCCCCAGGAATTTTTTTTTAAACTCTGGTATCTCACAGCAAATCTGTGGGTAAATCATTGCAAAAAGTATTGTCATTGTAAATGCTCTATGAGAGGCAGAAGCAGGCAACTTTCTGCAGCAGTGGGAAATGTGCTTGATTTCAGTGGAAGAAAATTCACACTCGTTGTGAAAGTTATGTGATAGCATGACTTAGTGAACATGGCTATTCGACATGTATATGCTAAGTCTGAAATCCAGCATGGAACAAAATAATATGTTATAGATTATTAAAGAGAAATCTCTGTTTCTGTTTACATTAGGGTGTACTCCTTTCTCTGGCTTGTTTGCTGAGGATTACTTCTTTAGCAACAGCATAAACGTGACCATAGATAGGCATGCAAGGGCTCCCCATGAAGGGGGCAAAAGTTCATTGCAGCACCCCAACTCCCTACTATGTCACCTAATGTATGGGGCTGACTTTAATCCCCCCACCCCAAGTAGCAGTGCGCCTTCCCTATTATGTCAATGTATGGGGCTGACTTTGCGCCCCCCTTCTTCGTTGACTTGCACAGGTAGCTGCCCCCACCCATGCGTACACCTGTAATCATGACGAACCGCTGACACAAGGAATCGAAAAAGAAGCTCGCATGCTTTAAACTTACACAGCTTACTCACCATAAGTTAGCAGTTGTATCAGCACTTTCCATGGGCACAATATGACCATGCCTTGAAGAGTAAATTTTTGTTTCATCTTATTGCAATGAAAGATAATATACATGGAAGTGTACTGGGGATACAATCAAAAGCGAAAAGAAAGCAAGCAAACGAAGCTTTGTTTAATGCTTGAACACAAACTGTGATATGGCTAATGGTCTTCGCATCCTGGAAGCATTGTTCTATTTTTAGAGGCAGCTCTTTCATGAAGCGGCCTATCTGTGCCCTGCGAGGAGCCATTGCAGACAATGTGTCCTTTCTATACAGCAGTGCAGCTGAGCAAACACCAGTTGTACTCTTTGTCCACCCTTCCATCTTTACTATAATCTGCTGAGAACCTTATGCACGTGTGAACAAAAGGGATGAGAGGGCATGCAGTGACTCCGAGATGTGTCAAGCTAAACAGATCTTCTCTCAACACGGCCATTCACATTGTCATAGCCTTTTCCTACTAGACATCGGGCATTTGTAATATATTTTAACACAAGCGTCTAAGTGTTGTGTGCATTTCAACTATGCTGGAACATTCAAAGGCAGGCTACTTTCACCTGAACAAAGGGAGGACTATATGTTATTGGAAGGGAATGTCGTTGGCATGTATTAAAATAAAGTGTGATTTAGATATACTGCATATAAATATGCATAATTTTCTCTGAAAGCATTCAAGCATGATGTGGCTTTACAAGTAGTTTGCTAAAAAACTTATTTAGGTTGAATATGCTTGTAGGGGTTCTGGAAAATTCCTTGAAAGAGGGGAGGAGTGACAGCGAGCATGCTTTCGACTATAGATAGTTTACCGTATCAACCACTAATCAGTCATACTTTAATATGTCAGTGTCTGCTTTATACATATGAAAAAGCTCCAATTCTTTTGTGTGGAGTGGTGCTGTGCCATCATTGTAAAGTTAGTGATGTACATTATCATGTCGTACTAAGCCATCCTCCTTTTCGTAGGTTGGTATCTGTCAGGATATGTGCCTCTACTGTTTCTCCTGTTCTAAAATCCAGTTAATAAATATTTTTATTGCAGCACAAACTTGCCTGGCCACTTCAGGTTCATTCTTTCTTGCTTTTTTTTAATGAATAACTATTTTTTCACTGAAACCTCCTCATTCGTACTTGCTTTTCAAATGTTCACCTGTAAAATAGTATGCAGTGGCTTGTGTGATATGTATGGCATTTAATAAGCATGTCTGGCAGCTGGGCAAGGCATACATCGGCAAAGTCTTATTTTGGTTGTGGTTTTTGTGCAGCCATTTTGAGTGTGTCGAACAAGACAGGTCTTCTGGACCTAGCTCGCAAGCTGCAGCAGGCAGGCTTGCGCTTGGTGGCTTCAGGGGGCACGGCCAAGGCCATCCGGGACATTGGCCTCCCCGTCAGGTAAGCTGTGTTCACACCGTTGCATCTTGAATTCTTGTATGAGACAATGTCTGAGCTCTGTTACTGAAGCCAAAGCATCGAACTCCTTATTTAGATGCTTTCAAGCAGACACATAAATTATTTTTCATCAGTGAATGTAGCCACTGAGGGGTATTTCAGAGATATTTGTATCGAAGCTGTAAAACTTGGATTAGTTGTAAATGTTTGTTGTTTGTTCCTGAAGGCAGGATCAAAGCGGTGCCAAATTTGCTGTACTGCGCATGTAAGCACCGAACCAACTGTAATAAATAGCCACTGCCTATGGTTTAGTGGCTATTGCAACATTACGCTCAGTGCAACATTATGGTTTCAATTCTCAGAAACATGACTGCATTCAGATATTCCGATGGAGGCGGAAATGTTGTAGGCCCGTGTGCTCAGATTTGGGTGCACGTTAAAGAACCCCAGGTGGTCTAAATTTCCGGAGCCCTCCACTACGGCGTCTCTCATAATCATATAGTGGTTTTGGGACGTTAAACCCCACATATCAATCAATCATCTGCATTCAGATGGAAATAGAATTTGAAGAAAAAACAAAAGCTGTCACATCTAGCCAACTAGCCCAACTTGCCTACCAGCCTTATTGTGGCATCTGTTATAACTCATATTTGGGTTTGAGATGTTACCTTGCCAGACAAATAAATCAATGAGTCAACCAGTTAATCAATTTCAGTGAAACAGCTACTACCATAAAATAAGTATGATTACTTTCGCACTTTTTTTTTAACTGCTTCATGTCTACAGCATCATTGATCTTTCAAATGGCAAGATAAACTCACATCGTTCCTTTTTTTCTTTTCACTCACGTTTGCAGAGATGTATCTGAAGTGACAGGTGCTCCAGAGATGCTGGGTGGTAGAGTCAAGACACTGCACCCAGCTGTTCATGGAGGTGAGTTTGTCGCATTCGTACTTATGTTCCAGGATGCAATTTTCATGCATGTCGGTGCTGTACCTCATGCTTTGCACCATCTCGTCTTGCACAGCATTAGTATTGAACTTCATTGGCACAAGAGCATTAATTTGAAAGTCCCAAATTTCACTTTCGTCTATCTTAGCACCAATTCAAGCTGTTACATTGGCATTTAATTCACCTGCTTTGAGCAGAGTTATTCGATAATACGACTCTCCAAACTCCCCATAGGCTCCGTGTATCGAAATCCGGGCATGCCATTGGCACAGATGTCGGGAGTGTGCGGATTGTTGCACCACCTGTTGATCAGCACACTAACTATTAAACATTATTTGTGTTTTGCCTTGCCGCTCCCAGATGGCGCGGCAATCTGCTAATTTCTGAAAAATTGGCCAATTGCGTGTCCGGGCTTAGGAACGCTTTCGCAACTGGTACGATTAACTGCTTTTGAGCACTTTCAGCGACTGCCTTCTAACGATCAGTCGTGTGTAGTACATTTCTTTTTTAATTTATTGTCCTTGACCTTTTTGGTACTCTGATCAGGTATCTTGGCACGAAAGATTGACAGTGACCTAGCTGATATGAAGAGGCAAAGCTTTGAGTATGTCAGGTAAGGTTTATGTTTGGCATTTTCACTTGAAATTTTTTAAGCCAATGCTCCTGCACATAATATATACATGCAAATATAGTATTTCCTTGACTGCAGATTTTGATGAATGCCCTAAGCCATTGCCACAATGACATTTTCAAAGCGAGTTGTGGCATCACGTTGCTCTCCAGCACTTGTTTTTTGTACCAGTGCATGCTGATTCCAAAACATTATGCCCGTATCATTCAACATATTTACAAGATGAGCGCACAGAGAAGCAATTCTTATCCCCTATATGAAGAGCATCATGTAAGCAGGGCTCCACACTCTCATTTTCTGATCAACCCCTGCTTCGATTTAGGCACACTGCTGTTCCTTATAACTATCCATCTGTTACATCAGTGCCTCTTACAAAAGGGTTCAACTGTATAACAGACTAAAGTTGTACAGCAAGATTGTATGTTATTAAGTGTAGCATGTGGTATTCATTTAGAAACTACATTTCTGATAGTTGGTTATGAACCAAGTTTACCAAGCAAAAGATCTCGATGCCGTAATTATTAGACCACGAATAGATGCCACAGCAAAATGAAGTGTTCTTACGAATTTCCCTCATGCAAGGTAGTGCATTAGCAACGTCACACTGGAAAAATTGACTTGCAAAAATTTATGCTTCCTTATTTTCTGGCTAACCGTAGACTGAGAAGTTACGAGATATGTTTGTTGCTTAAATTCTCTGCATATTCCTAGTCGTATTGTGGTGGATATTAATTCAGCACTAATGTGAGGCAGTAAATTAACTTTATATTGATAAATTGTTCTTTCAAAACTCTATTGCCATCAGTTTTGGAATTTTAGGTTCAACACTAAGGTAATCTGAAGGTCAATGATTCATTATTAAATCTCGTGCTGACGATTCAGCACATCGATGTCAGGATGGCATCACACATGAAGTTTTTCTTTTCTTAAGTCACACTGGCTATTAAAATTTCTTGGCACTTGCTATACCAAGTGTCTACTTCCCTTAGAGAACACTGTACAGTCAAACCTGGCTATATGAAAGTTGGGCAAATCGAATGATACTTTTATTGAATCACTTTTGATCACTGCAATGTTTTGACGTAAATGCACAAAAAAATCTACCATCACATCAAACAAAAATAGCCAGAACACTTGACACAACGAACATTTTGCCATGGGGAACTTGGTAAGAAGCTGGCTTTCCCTTGCAAACCTCTGGCTTCTCGTCTCTGAACAGTATTTTCCTGTATACATTTGGGAGATCGAGCAGTGGGATCAGGAAAATGCCGTGCAGGGCGAGTAGAAAATGCCGCATGCCGTCACATGCTTTCTCCCACAATTCCTTGCCGTTGTGCTATCAGCCCCTTGTGTGGTCACTGTCGCTACTCCGTTAGTTTTGTTAATGGAATGGATGCCATGAAGGAGCAGAACCTCCTGTTCACCGAAAGGTTCCCGATAATACAGTCGATCTTGCGGAAAAGAGCCCAGGTGAAAATTTGTAACTGAGAATTCAACTGGTCCCAGCTCAACTGGTTTGAGGAACACATTTCCAGTTGGGAATGCATTCCCAGTTGGCAACTGGGACCAGTTATTTACTGGGTCCAGTTGGGAATGGATTCCCAATTGACAACTGGGGTCAGTTGCTAATTCCCAGTTGGCTGCTGGGACTACTTGGGAATGCATTCCCAATTGGGAATTGAAATATTCTCAGTTGGGGGAACAGGCCCCACTCCCTGTTGGTGCTCAAATATACATGCGCTCCAGCTAGTTGAAATAATCTTGAACGTGGAAATAATTATCATTCTAAGAACATCAAACTCTCCAAAGGTCTCAATGTTGAGTGTAGAAGATTATCCTGATTTATTTGTATTACGCAAAAATGGCACACTGTATCAACTGCTGCAGCAGCTGACTTGAACCAGTACTAAGGTTGCACATGCAGTGTAAAGCTTTCTCTGCTCGGCTTTCACGTCCTGAAGTTTTGTGCTGCAGCTGATGCATCTGTGTTATTCACCCATGACCAAATGGGGAGCGTTGCTGTAAAATAAGTGGTAATATGTTACATGCATGTCTCAGAAAAGCCATATAAAATAAATATACACAGCAGACCAACCGTCCAAAAAATTGCAGTATGCACACTATCTGCAGATATCATGCCCGATCTGATTCGATTTCGTTCAAGTCTGTTACCTCAGCAGCAGAAACAAAACAAAAAAAACTATGAGCAGTAAAGCAAAAGCATTTTTATTTTTGCTCGAACTCTGATGCTTACACACGTGCGACAGGTACGAAATACTCACTTGCAGGACAAATACAGCTATCTATTACGCGCTTTTCTTTTCGCGGACAGAGCTACGTATACTTGTTATTTATCAAGTCGTTCAATATACAAGTGTTGCCCGGAACTTGTTTTCTGCAATACTTTAATTAAGACAGCAAGCACTGCGCACAAGCCCATACACAAACTTATAGCAGTGCCGAAAGCATTTGTTTACTATGAAACGTTCCATCGTCTAAGCACTCGAAACATTCTGCGCTGCATTATATATCTACATCTTCTCTAGGATACTAGACAACTAACTAGCACTCTAAACATATAAGTGATGCAATTACCTTCAAATGGCTGCATCGTTGACAAGGCAGGCAGCTTAGCATTCCTCTCATTGGATCCATATATTCGTTTTGTCACAGGAGAAAATGAGTCTCGTCTGGACTTCACCAGAAGTTAAAATCTTCTGGAAATGTAACTATTGCACACTTAATCAATAACATCTAATTTACACACTCCGTGACTCCACGATCCTTTTAAAAAAAACACAACTCGGCAGCATGCCCAGCGCTTGGTACCTAGCCCTCGCCACATGTGCGGTATGCAACTAACGTCGCGCTGTGTTCCGAAATTCTCTATATTCATTATCCAGTTTTTTTTGTGCATTAAATATTGTGTAATTAAAACAAAATAACTGTAACGAGGGCAGTGGGCATGGAGCTCGAGTATAGGAAAGGAAGAAGACTTG
The DNA here is from genome assembly GCF_043290135.1 of Rhipicephalus microplus. Classification (NCBI taxonomy): domain Eukaryota; kingdom Metazoa; phylum Arthropoda; class Arachnida; order Ixodida; family Ixodidae; genus Rhipicephalus; species Rhipicephalus microplus. The sequence continues at coordinate 114,382,050 of NC_134703.1, read as the reverse complement.
CTGCGATACCAGGCTTGCGTTCAGTTAGCCCTTGCACTAAATAAAGCTCTCCTTCGCCGAGTCCATTCCTGCTTGTTCAACAACCCGTTTCAAGTGGTGGAAGTGCTGGGTACATCTGGTCCTCACCCTGGAACTTCGCAGCTGCACACTCCAACGACCTCCTACAATGACTGATCCGGGGCCATCTCATGTTGCTACTCCAGATCTCGCACCTGTGCCTGTGTTCTGCGCTGGCGCTCTCCGGCAGCGCGACCCCCCCCATATTTGGTGGCACAGAGGACCAAGATGTGGACAACTGGATTGCAGAGTATGAACTGGTGAGCGCCGTCAATAAGTGGAACGCAGCCGATAAGCTCACAAATGTGAGTTTTTACCTGACCGACGTGGCAAAACTATGGTACAGAAATCATCAAAGTGATTTCAGTACCTGGTCGGAATCGGCAAAAACCCTCGCGGAAGTCTTTGGCCGTCCTGCTGTCCGCCGCCTTCGTGCTGAACAGCGCTTGCGGGGCAGAGTACAGAGAGCAGATGAAACTTTCACGAGCTACATCGAAGATGTGCTATTTCTCTGCAAGCTCGTCGATTCGACTCTGGACGAGGCAGGCAAGATCAAGAACATCATGAAAGGAATCGACGAAGGTGCATTCCAAATGCTTGCTGCGAAGAGTCCCCAGATGGTCGCCGAGGTGATTCAGCTCTGCCAAAGCTATGATGAGCTGCGGAGGCAGCGTGCTTCTACACGTTGCGCTGCTCAAGACACCGCGGACATCTCATCCCTCGACTATCGCCATGACACCGCCGACCACTCTGCGTTGATGCCAGTCATAAAGCAATACGCGAGGAGGTCGCCCGGCAGCTATCTATAATCACAAGAACTACCGAGCCGATGGCACCCTTGTCGCCTTCGCTTCGCCAGGTCATTCAATCGCAAGTTGCCGAAGCATTGCCGCCTGCTCAGGCTCCACCAACTGTTACCGCACCACTAACATATGCAGCCGCAGTTGCTCGGCCACGTGCGCCAGCGTCTCCGGCCATCTACGAAGCTACTCGCCACGTTTATTCGTCGACGCCACCTTCCCGCTCGCTGACCGTCCCGTCTCCGGCTGTATATGAAACAGGTCAGAACGTTTATATGACGCCGCCGCCTGCACGACCATTTACGGTACCTTATGCAGCGAACAGTGCCCCTATCGTCAGCCAATGGCGCACTCCGGATAATCGGCCGATATGTTTTTCATGTGGCATCCCAGGCCACGTAGCTCATCACTGCCGTCTTCGCAGCTTCCCTTCTCAATACATTGCAGGGGCCTCACATTACATGCCCACCATGCCCACACAGCCGCGATATCCCGTTCCTGCCGATCCACCTCTAGACGTACGTCCCGGTCGCCGACCATCCGGCGCAAGCCGTTCACCTTCTCCTTGTCGTCGATCTATTTCTCCGATGTTACGTCGCAACAGCCCACCGCGAGGGGAAAACTGACGGGCGCAGTTCCGGAGGCAAGAACTGCGTTGGCAGCGAAAATTTCAAGACCTAACTGCTGTCCCTCGAACGAAATCGAACTCTATATTGATGGCATTAAAGTGCACGGACTTGTTGACACTGGAGCTGCCGTATCTGTAATTAGCGAGAAACTGTGCCGAAACTTGAAGAAAGTGACCACACAACTTACCGACCTATCTTTGCAGACAGCTACGTCCCATCATATTCAGCGTTCAGCTTTGTGCACTGCACAAGTCGTCATTCAAGGTGCCATGTACGTCGTCACATTTGTAGTTTTATTCCGTTCTTCGCATGACGTTATCCTTGGGTGGGACTTTCTTTCGTCGAATTCTGCTTTGGTCGACTGTGCTCGTTCTGAACTCGCGTTATCTGTGCCGTGCTATGACCCCGACGATGGTGCTTCGTGTAGAGTGTTTGCTGCTTCTGACGTTGACATTGCGCCTTTCTCAGCTGTTGTTGTCTCGGTGTCGTGTGCCTACCCTCCGAAATCGCCTGTGTTGTTTATGCCATCGGTCCCATCTGCGTGCCGTCGAAATATCATGCTTCCGTTTGCCGTCGTCATTTTTCGCAATGGTCACGCTGCCATTTATGTGTGCAATCCCTCGGACAGCCCGTCATCCCTACTACGTGGAGAATGCCTGGGAAGCTACGAACCTTACGAGTGCATTCTTCCGGCTACTATACCCGATTCTACGGTTTCGCTCCCAATTTGTGCTGTCACTCCTACCAACGCGCCTAATGATGCTCTGGACGTATTCTCGGATGCCATCGACTCTGAGCTCGCACCAACTCAGCGCGAAGAGATTATAAATCTTCTTCTCCGCTTTCGTTCTTCATTCGATCGTGACCAGTCAGGCTTAAGCCGAAACTCTGCGGTCGTTCACCGTATTGACAACGGTCAACAAGCTCCGCTAAGGCAGCGTCCGTACCGTGTGTCATCTGCTGAACGCCGTGTCATCGACGAACAAGTGGACGACATGTTGAAACGTGGCATCATCGAGCCCTCAAACAGTCCCTGGGCTTCACCGGCTGTTCTCGTCAAGAAAAAAGACGAATCCATCCGGTTCTGCGTTGACTACCGCCGACTCAACAAGATAATGCGCAAAGACGTATACCCTCTGCCGCGCATCGATGATGCTTTGGACTGCCTACAAGGAGCAGAGTTCTTTTCTTCGTTAGATTTACGCTCCGGCTACTGGCAGGTGCCCATGGCAGAGGGTGACCGCCCGAAGACAGCCTTTGTAACACCGGATGGACTATATGAATTCACCGTTATGCCCTTTGGCCTCTGCAATGCGCCTGCCACTTTCGAAAGGATGATGGATACCGTCTTGCGAGGTTTGAAATGGACAACGTGCCTCTGTTATTTGGATGACATTGTGGTATTTTCAAGCGACCTTGCGACCCACCTCAGCCGCCTCGAGCAAGTTCTTACGTGCCTTTCCACGGCGAGACTTCAACTTAACTTGAAGAAATGCCACTTCGGCACTAGCAAGCTTTTAATTCTCGGCCATGTGGTTTCTAAGGACGGCATTCTCCCGGACCCTACGAAACTTAATGCAGTCGCGGCGTTCCCAAAGCCAACCACCATCAAAGAGCTTCGAAGCTTCATTAGCCTACGTTCTTACTTCCGGTGCTACGTCCGCAATTTCGCCTCCATTATCGCCCCCTTGACCAATCTTCTTGCCGGATGTTCTGATTTGTCAGCGTGGTCGCAGGCGTGTGATGATGCATTTCAGGAACTCCGACGGCTCCTCACCACGCCTCCCATACTCCGACATTTCGATCCGTCTGCTCCAACGGAGCTTCATACGGACGCTAGTGGTGTCGGGCTAGGGGCCATACTGGCCCAATGCAAGGAGGGCCTTGACGAGTACGTCGTTGCCTATGCCAGCCGCACCCTCAGTAAAGCCGAGAAGAATTACAGTGTAACTGAAAAGGAGTGCCTCGCCATTATTTGGGCAATCGGAAAATTTCGGCCTTATTTATATGGACGTCCGTTTGATATTGTAACAGACCACCATGCGCTTTGCTGGTTATCTTCACTAAAAGATCCTAATGGTCGGCTCGCTCATTGGGCATTGCGGTTACAGGAGTTCGATATCCGTGTTATCTACCGCTCTGGCCGGAAGCATTCCGACGCCGATGCCCTGTCACGTTCGCCATTGGCTTCAGAGCCTCTCGGCTCGCCTATCTCCACTAGTGCTGCCTTGGCCATCAGCATTTCGGACATGCCTTCCGAGCAACGCAAAGATGCTTGGATTTCTTCTCTTTTGGACTTTCTCTCAAACCGGACGCCCGCTCCAGTTTCCAGGACGCTTCGCCGTCAAGCAGGACACTTCGCCATTCGGGATAACCTGCTTTACCGCCGAAACTACAGCTCGATCGGCCGTAAGTGGTTGCTCGTCATCCCCCGACATTTGCGCTCTGACATCTGTGCCACGTTCCACGATGATCCGCAATGTGGCCACGCTGGTGTGTTAAAAACATACACCCGCTTGCAGCTGCGGTACTACTGGCGCGGTATGTACCATTTTGTTCGCAGTTACGTAAGGTCTTGCCTTACGTGCCAGCGACGCAAAATGCCCACTCAACATGCCACGGGTCCCTTGCAGCCGTTGGCATGTCCAGCACGAGCTTTCGATCGTGTCGGAATCGACCTTTACGGTCCGCTTCCCTATACTTCGAGTAGCAACCGCTGGGTCATTGTCGCTATCGACCAGCTAACGCGGTACGCTGAAACAGCTGCGTTACCTTCTGCTACCGCAAAAGACGTTGCGTGTTTTATACTGCAAAACCTGGTTTTAAGGCATGGAGCACCTCAGGAGTTACTAAGCGACCGTGGCCGCGTTTTTCTCTCCGATGCCATCAAAGCGTTGTTGAGCGAGTGTCGCATCATACACCGCACTACCACAGCCTATCACCCGCAAACTAATGGGATGACAGAGCGTTTTAATCGTACACTTGGGGATATGCTGGCCAAGTACGCTTCGTTTGTCCAGTCAAATTGGGATAGCATACTCCCTTTTGTGACATATGCTTACAACACTGCAACGCAAAGCACCACTGGATTTTCGCCTTTCTTCCTTCTTTATTGACACGAGCCATCATCAACAATGGATACCATTCTTCCTTATCGACCGGACCCTTCAGAGATGACTACCGTTTCTCGAGCAGCAGCACACGCTGAAGAATGTCGGAAGCTTGCTCGTGCGTTCACGTCACATGACCAGACGCGCCAAAAACATCGCCACGACGCGTCAACCACGCATATGAGCTTTGCTCCGAACTCACTGGTGTGGTTATGGATTCCTTCTACTCCTCCAGGACTCTCCCACAAGCTTTCGTCCAGGTACCATGGCCCTTATCGAGTTGTACGCCAAACATCTCCTGTCAACTACCTTGTCGAACCGCTGGATGCATCTCCGCACAAGCGCCGTCGGGGAAAAGAAATCGTACACATCTCTCGGCTCAAGCCATACCATGACCCTTCTGTGTACACCTGTCCTTAGGTCGCCAGGATGGCTCCCTCATCGGCCGGGGGTGATTGTAACGAGGGCAGTGGGCATGGAGCTCGAGTATAGAAAAGGAAGAAGACTTGCTGTGATCGCAGGCTTGCGTTCAGTTAGCCCTTGCACTAAATAAAGCTCTCCTTCGCCGAGTCCATTCCTGCTTGTTCAACAACCCGTTTCATAACTCATTTCAGTTTATTTTATCCATAATAATTTTGTTTGATTACTTTTTACTGTTTAAACATTCCATGTTTGAGCGTATGAGATGCGAAAATAATGTGATGTCCATTGTGGTGGGGCGGGTGTGTTTCTGGGGACCGTGTTTGTGTAGGCAGCAGGTCAGCTAGGTGTCAGCTGTAGCAATGCCTCCTAGAAAAAAACTCTGCCTGGAATGTGAGCTGCAAATGTGCTGCTCTGTATGAGCTTTTGAATATAGTTTGACCCCACAAACGCTGACACACGTTCGCAGTAGGCTCGCTCACCTCAAAAGAGTTTTGCAGGACATGAGAGCCGCACGCTACTCTTTCGTATTTTTCGAGGGTGGACCGCAAGCGCGAACAGCGGTTCGAGTTACGATTGATGCATACCCAGTGGCAGTGACCGCGCCGCAAAAACTTCCGGTAGGCTATTCGAAAACTCCCTAATGTTAACAACCCGGGATCCATTGGGTCGCGATGGACGTAAAAGACTGACGACAGCTATTTAATATTAGTTGAATGTATTGAACGTAGTTGAATGTTTGAGTGCATTGTACACAGTGTACTTGCACAACGGAATAATTCGTCATATTAAATATATATCAAGTCAGGTGAAACTATTTCTATTATTGTAGCGTCATCATCATAGCCATTCACCATCATCATCGTTTCATAGCCACCGCACCTCTCCTGCAGCTCATGCAAAGCTCGAACTGCGTGAGGAGAGAACGGGCCCACGCGCCTGGCGTGTCGGATGCTGGCAGCCGCCGCGACTTTGTTTCAGCGCCTATGAATAAAGCGGCGAGTTTGGCACGGGCCCCCTCGGCCGCCTTCACGACGTCGTCTCACGTCTCTCTACTCTGCTTCGCTACAATTATTATAAGCGAAGTCGATGTCGTCTGAACGAGGAAAGATAGCTACTTCCAGTTTAACTGGCCATCCTATAGCTGGTCAGTTGAGTTGTAACTGGGACTAAATGCTAACTAAAATGAGTTGCAACTGGAATCAACTGGGAACAGTTAGTTTCCAACTGGTACCAGTTGCTAACTGGAACCAGTTTGAACTGGAATTAACTGGGACCAGTTAGTTCCCATCTGGGACCACACCAGTTAAAACCAGTTGCACATTTTCACCTGGGAAGCTTCACGTTGCTACCGCATAGAGAATCCTAAAAGGCACTTGGTATCGTTCGTATTGAAGAACAATGTCATTATCAGGGCCAAGGCAGACTATGTGCTTCGGGCACCTGACAAATACGCAGAAGTGGGTACAGGAATTTCGAGGCACTATTTACACCATACCATATTTTCTTGGGTACTACCTACCTTTGTATGTAATGCCATATGCCCACTTACAAACCATGGAAAAATGCAAAATTAAAGAAAAAGAAGCTTAAAGTTGGGAAGTCTTTTTTCTTCCACTATCATGAGGCACCACCATGAAACCAGTTTGCACACCGAAATTCACATCGCAAATGCAATAATTTCATTAAAAGTTCTAAATCATGTGATCCGATGTACGTATTGAACTAATTCTCACTTTTTTGCGAGTTTGATACATGTGGGTTCAACCGTAATTTATGTTCACAGATACTTTCATGGTTCATGGTTCAACGACAAAAGTGTTTACAGATTTAGCTGGTTTTATACTGGCTACCTTTATGATAACTTGTCGTGATGCTTTGCTGATGTTATTTAAAAAAAAGCTGTCATGGTTCTAAATGACTATCCCATTGTGTGCTGCATTGCAGTGTGGTTGTGTGCAACCTGTACCCCTTTGTGGAGGCCATCTCAAAGCCCAACACCTCTGTAGCTGAAGCTGTGGAGCAAGTGGACATTGGTATGTATGTCGGGCAAGGAGGGCTTATGCTTGCTGTATATTTTTCAATTATAACCCACTCTGCTTACAACTTCCTTGAATGCATACAACACTATCATGCTCTTTATGGTAATCTAACAAAATTGTTTGCAACATAACAAAGTTTCAGAAACTGTTTTTAAGTTTTCTCTGTTCAGCTTGTAGTCGATATTTCTTCCAAATCAGGGGCGTAACCAGGGCACACCGGGCATGTGCCCGCACACCCGGCATGTGCCCCTCTCCCATTTTTTTTTCACCATCGCATAGAGTGAAAAATGGCTATCCTAATGTGGTGCCCTTTCCAAAATCAAAAATGGTGTCCCCCTCCCCCTAAAAAAACATTTCTGGCAATGTGCCTCTTCCAAATAGTCAATTGTTAGGCTAGTTGGTTCAACATCTGGCATATGGTAGTGCGGAATCGGTTGGGAAGAAAGAACACACGATAGAGACGACCTGCACTTGCAACTGTGTTTATTTGGAAAAACATTACACAGGGAAAGCTTATGCGCAAGCGCAATCATGACAGACGCTGTCAGAAAAATACTGCCAAATTGCTGGGACATATGGCGTCCACCTATATAGATAGTTTGAAGCGGAGGCACATTTATTGAGTTTGAACATTCAACTGCTGTGATGAAGTTTGATTCCTTCGTCGTCAAGTGCATTGATGCGCTGCCTGCTGCAATATCTGGAAGCAGTGTGCCTTCGGTGCATTTGACGATGGAGGGAGAGAGATAAGAAAAACGAAAGGGGTCAACCAGGCCTTCATTTACTTAACTGCCTTACGCCAGGAAAGGAGCTGACAGGGGATAAAATTGAAAAAAACAAAAGCAAAGGAGTAGTACTCCATCTAAGGGGTGCACATTGACAGCCCTTCAGTGACCACAACAAAGTGTTCAGTTACACCTGCAAAAGATGTAACTTTTGGGAACCTCACATCTGTTCCCTTTCTCATGTCAAGCTCCGTACTAAAGATACAATATGTCAAGCTCAGCAGCCCATCTCTACAGATATAAGTTAATGGAGGAGACGCTACAGATGAGGGCAGCTTTTAATTACCACTCAGGGGAATTATGAGATGTGTACTTTAATTAAGTTATTATATTCATGGCAAGATAGTGTTAAAGCTTCATTATTAAAATATAAGAAACAAAAAGTGATTTTGCATCAATTAATTTTTTAGGTGGTGTCACTCTTCTGAGGGCTGCTGCGAAAAACCACGAGCGTGTTACGATCATCTGTGACCCTGCTGACTACGACGTGTGAGTCTTGTGGTTGGATACACACATTTGTTTGGCGAATGCATTTCTTAGTCGGGCTATGTCAGGAGTCTGTTGGGATCCGTCCGTTGCGCTCTCCCATAGCAACAGCTGCGGGCGCAAGTGCTTATCCTCGCCCCTAGCAACCGGACCATGTGGTGCGAAGAGTGTAGGAATGGGAAGGTGCAGTGCTTCACCGTTCACTCTCTCTCCTCCCTGCGCCCCACTTTCCCGCCTGCTCCTGCCTCACTCTCTACCGTTTGCTGGCTGGGCACCTCTCAAGAACACCAGAAAATGTGTGCTCAAGACGCCGCTGTGAAATGCCAACTCCGACCAGAGAACGCTGTTTTGTTCACTTCATAGTATTTTTAACCGTGCACGCTAGCTACTTTAGCTGGGAATGCATACCACGTTTCTCATGACAGAAAAACTACATGTGCGACGAATGGCGCTATTGGCTTCACGGTGGAAGAAAAAAAAGAGAACATCATTCTTTTAACGCTGGGTTTTCACATGCGAAACGCCGTTATGAACTCTACGCAATGCATTCGCATTTCCTCGCGATTGCCTTCGGGGAGGTGGGGGCATTTTTTTGTTGGGCTGTCATGCGCGTATAATTCTTTTTTTTTGTAAGGTTAGTATGCAAGTTACCTCAATTTGGAGCTTGTTTTCTTTGCTTAGGAGATCTTACATGAGTTGTGTAAACACCAAAATAGCCTTTTTTGAAATTTTCACAGTAGAGAAAAAAAAGCAGTTTTCTATGCAAAACTTGTTTGGGAAATACTAGGAAGGAGGATGGGTTGCAATTAGCAATATTCAGACATATTTTGACCTGTATTAAAACCTGCTTTCTTTTACTGGCTGGTTTTTTTAATGGATGTACCATAATTTTCTCTATGTAAAATGTAGAAATTTAAATTTTTTACAAATCATAACAATAAACTAATTTTGTTACAAGAAAATCTGAGTTATAATAGTGCTGCTATTAACAGAGTACTGTATGTATAAAAGAATACAAATCTTTGTTCAAGACTTCCTCGGGCTTTCTCACCAGTTGTCCTTTACCTTGCAAGCACGTTTCTTGAAACTTGTGAATACTTCTTCATGTTTATGTAAATCTTGCTTAGTAGATCAGACACTGGCTAACTGTAGTGACATTGCTGTTCTACAAAGCGTAAAGTAGCATTTTATTTCCAGCTTCGATACTTATGTATTCTAAGGGCAGTATATAAAAATCCTTGCATACTTAAGTGCTTGTTAAAAAATGACTGGTCGTCAAAGATGACTCGGAGCCCTCCACTGCTACGGAATACCTCGTCACACCCGGCGCACTGTCAGAAAGTGTCTTTAGATCGGGAAGTTCAGCGCACCATCTATGTTTAGCGTGGCCCTTGGTTATTCCCAGGGTTGCCCAGGAGTTGCTGTCCTCGCCGACTCGCCAAACAAGTCTGGAGACGAGGAGGCGGCTGGCTGTGAAGGTGTGCATAACCTTGTTTTGTGATACACAAGCCGGTCTACTGAAGAAATCCTCTGGAGTGATGACACTCTGGTCTTTGATTTAATTTAGGACTCTCCGTAGAAGCTGGCCAGTATGAAATGATCCATGCACGAGTCCTAAGCATCAGCCGGCACATCAGTTGTTTTCTGAGAGTTTTCTGATCATAAGGACAACGTGCATATGCTATTTGATGAACGCTTGATGCAAGTTTCTTCAACCTGTCAATGCCATCGTGTGATGCATAGACAGATTGGGGAACATGTTAAACCCTCTTTCAAGAATTTCGCAGTTTGTGTGTAATAAATGCACACATAGAATGCCATACACAAACATGCATTTCTTGTTTAAATATTTCATTAACTATCCAGTCTTTCATGTCTCAGGTGGCTCTTTAGAGCTGTTGGTAAAAATTAACTCTACCAACTGCATTATGGCGTTCTTGTGGACAGGTCACTGCTTTTGCTTGTGCATCAGTGTTTTTAATACGTAATAAGCCTCGCGTGTTGTGTGCAGGCATTCCTCCACACAGCCCAGTACGATGCAGCCATCTCGGACTACTTCAGAAAACAGTACCTGACTGGTGTGGCTTGCCTGCCACTTCGCTACGGCACCAACCCACACCAGGTTCCTGCCCAGCTCTGCACCAATCTGCCGAGGCTGCCAATCACTGGTATGAATACAAGCATTGAAGAAACCAAAGAGACCGATTTTTTTTTCTAGTATGACACAGCAGTAGCAATCCTGCACGCTATTACGTGAATGAAAATGTAGTGGAAGTTTCACTCGGATTTAGCATTCTATCAGGCATGTAGTTTCTTATCTTACAACCGTAAAATCTCGAGCAGATGCCTCTACCCAAGCAAATGCCCCCCTCCCTTCTTCGGGAGATTTCAAGTCTCGTTCTCGCCCCGCACCGTTTTCTCTGTTTCGTTTTTTTTATTCAACCGACAATGGCGAATGAAAATGGTGAGTGCAAAGCATTTAATTAGAAGTGCGGGCGCACATTTTTAAATTCTTAGCAGTTCGTCTACCATTATCTTAAATTTTTATTCATGACTGAGCGAGGCCTCCCCCCACCCCCTCCAACTCTTGTCGAATTATCCTTCACCGATAGAGGGGGTGAGGGGGCACTTGTTAGGGATTTTATGGTAGCATAGTCTAGTGAGCCTATCTTTTCGCAATTTTTATTTTATGAGTAGCGTAAAGTGAGACATGACCGGATGACAGCAGGACTAAGATTTGCAAAAGAGTTATTTCTTTCTTGCTTTGTTTGTACTATTTTAACAAAAAAAAAAGCAAATGCTTTTCGTGTTAGCCTTTGCACCTGGATGTCTTAATACAAACTCTGGGTTTTTTACACATCACTCACTAGATGCAGGGTTGGAATGAGTGAATTTCTATTCTTGTGCAAACTTTTCTGTCCTTTCTATCTTCGTAGAAACTTTTCTGTACTTTTTATTCTTATGCAAACTTTTCTATCCTTGTCATAGTTGTCTTCCATGTCAAGTTAATGTTACTTAGCTACAACTTACTACCAGTTTCTTTCAGAGGATAATTTCGTGTAGCTAATGAAAAGAAGGTGCAGAATCCATGCTTTGAGAAAGCGGGGTGTACAACTTTATCGAAAGATGATCGAAAGATCAAAACTTGACTGAACGATCGAAACAATAGAAAAATCGAAGCTTGGCATGGAAGCTTGGCATGGAAGCATGGAATCGAAGCTGAAATGCATGGAAACTGCTTTGCATAAGCGAAGGGTATTCCAGCATGAGGTGGACTCAAGCGAATGAAGGAAAATTGGTCAACTGTATAGTTTCGTTGAAGATTAAACTTGGGGGATAATTCTTATATACTTGATTAGTATAAAATAGAAATGAAAAGGGAAATTAAAAAAGAGGAGACAAATCTGTGATAGTGTAAGCTGAACTCTGAACCTCTGCACGATCCCCACAGGGCTTCTTGAATGGAACTACTATGACAATGACTGTTTCTTCCTGTTCACTAGGGTATTTATTTATTCGTATAAACTCACTGTCAAATCCACTTGTAATAATACCTGTTTTAGTAATATATCGTTTGTAAGAATGAGAAACTGCTACACCGTCAACTTTTGCATGTTTTCTATGTCGAAATAAGCCACTTGCAGCAATGCCCGCATGCCGCATAATCTGTCATAAGAATGTATTCTGGATGTTGGCTGTCCGAGCTGAAAGGTAATGAAACGTGAAATTTATGAAAAAAAAACTAAAAATTTAAGCTGCCGAAACTCAGCCCATAACCTTAAGATACCCCAGTGCCCCTTCTGATTTTTGGTTTGCTGCACCGCATAGCGATTCGGAATTGCGGCAAAGCTAACTTTTGTGGCTTCCATTAAAATTTGCAAGTCGAATAAAAAATTGAAACTTCGAAAAGTTTCAGTGCCAAAACTTCAAAGGTTCTCATACGATGGTCTTATAAAGCTTCTGACGGTCTTGTGAAGGCATCCAAATTTTCGAACATGTCTGAAAAATTGGTAGCTTCATCATCTCTGTCGCTGATGCCTGTTGGCATACCCCATCCAATGTTATAGTTTTCTTCCAACAGCCTGAAAGCTTCCTATTTTGCTTTTTTTGTGTGTAACCAGTACATATCAATTATCAGCGAAATTAGGTATAACAGCGAAGTTTTCGTGGCACTTGAGTATTGTTATAAGTGGGTGCAACTGTAGTTAAAATTGAGTATGAGGGTTATACGTTCAGTTCTAGCTGGCAGCAAAGTTATATTTTTACTAACATTTGTCTCAATTTTGCCTTGTGTCACACACAAAAGCTGTCGGCTCACTTTCGTCTTTCCCATGTACTTTTAGTTAACCCCAATATGTTTTCAAATTAAACCATAAACCAGTTTTAAGATGTCATGATTACTATATAGTAGACTAAAATTGATAAATGCTTTGTATAATATGTCAATACTTTATTTAGCTTGTGTTTCTCAGCAATTTGTAATTGATATCAAATATAGTTAAGCCCTTTTATTTCATAGCTCTTTAAGAAACAATGGAAAATATCATATTTAAGAACTGTATAAATGAATATAAAAATTTTTTGAGTAAGAAATGATAGCCGGAAAACACCCAATGCACAAAACTGTGGCATCCTCGTTCTTCTCAAATACCATGTACAGTCGACTCCCGTTAATACGAAGTTCACGGGAACCGCAAAAAACTTCGAATTAAACGAACTTCAAATTAAGCAAAAAGCACTAAAAACGGCACTTTTATTAGTTTAAAAGCGCGACAGTTTTGAGGAAAAATAGTCTGTCATCTTCTTCTGCTTGCCGAATCTGGCTGCGGCTAGCAAGTTTTGTAAGGAATACAGGTGTCGAAGTGATTCTTCGGCGTTGTGTTCTCCAACAAAAAACCGCTGCGCAAGAGCAAGACCCGCAGCTCCATCGGCAGCCCTCGGTGGTGGCTCATTTCCGATGTCGTCGTCATCGTCATTTTCAGGAATGCAGTCATGGGGCCGAACCATCTGCACGATTTCGCTGTCCGTTAGTGGACCGCATGTTGCGACGTTGCTGTCCACAGCGACATACTCGTCAAAACGGACGCCACCGAGAGCGGCGCGAAAGCTACCGTCGTCGAGCTCATTTATTTGCACTTCCACTGGCGCACAAGGAGAAGCATCCCCCGAGTTTTCCATGAAACCACAGGCCTGGAAACAATTGGCGATGGTTTCTTCTTTCACGCGGGTCCAAGCTCGCGCTAGCATGTTGATGGCACTAAGCAAACTCACCTCGTATTGCGACGAGTTGTCCATGCACAAAAGCATGCGCTCGACGAGATGCTGCCTATACAATACCTTCACATTTTTTATTATGCTCTGGTCCATGGGCTGCAACACGGACGTCGTGTTTGCAGGCAGGTACACAAGACGGATGGCACTCAAGGCAGGTACCTTCATGTGGGCACTACATTGGTCCACAAGAAACAACACCTTACGGCTTGATTACGCGAACTTGCGATCGAGTTTGGTGATCCAGTCCTTAAATATATCGGATGTCATCCACGCCTTTCTGTTCGAGGCATAATCCACAGGAAGTGTCTTCACGCCTTTAAAGCACCTAGGCTTGGCAGCCTTCCCGATCACAAGCAGGAGACACCATTCTGTGCCAGTCATGTTCGCCGCGACTAGCACTGACACTCTCTCTTTGCTTCTTTTGCCTCCAGAACAGTCGTCGTCTTTAAATGTCAGGGTCTTGTCCGGTAGCAGCCGATAAAAAAGCGCAGTCTCGTCTGCATTAAAAATGTCTGCCGGCTGGTATTCTTCGAGGTACTCGCGAAGCTTGCCCGCTTTCTATGTCAGGCACATTTCCTCATTGACTGACGCCTTCTCCCCACACACACTTTTAAAAATCAAGTCGTGGCGATGTTTGAAAGGCGTAAGCCACCCATCCGAAGCAGCGAAGTCGTTGATGCCCTACATTTCAGCAAGCGATGACGCTTTTGCCGTGACGACTTCACCACTGAGAGGAAGTTTGTTGTTTCGTGCCTCTCTGATCCAAATCAGCAGTGCTTCCTCCAACTCGGGGTAGGCGCCGGTGCGCATCCGCTTCCGCGATGTCTTGAATTTTTCACTTTCAAACGCATCCAATATTGAGCGCTTATTCTTTATGAAAGTCGACAGCGTGTTAGGCTTAATGCCGTACTTTCTTGCAATGTCTTGTTTGGCGGTGCCTCCCTGGTCAACTTCCTTCAAGACTTCGACTTTCGTCGCTAGGTCTAGCGTTCGGTAAGGGCCACGAGTTGCCATTATCAAACGTACGTCACCACCACAACACTCAAAATCAGAAGCGCGGAAACACGTGTGGAATCAACCCAGTGCGTGGGTGACGCGGTGACACACTCGAGTCTCGACAAAAGTCAACTAAAGAGTCAGTCGATGCCGCCGATGTGATTCTCCAGCGTTAAAAAGATTGCCGCTTCAAGATCTGTGGCGCTGCGGACAGTAGTGATGGTGAAGACACCAGCGCGGTCCGGCAGATGTTTTTGCATATGAAAAGTTCCCCATTTTACTGTAAAATTACGGTCGCGACGAAACTGTCGATTGAAAAAACTTCTAATTAACCAATATTATGGGTTTTTAGCTTCAAATTATCGAGCATTTTTTTCTATACGATTGCATGGAAAACTGATGGGACCACTTGTTCATTTCTAATTAACCGAAACTTCCAATTAAGCGACTTCGAATTACCGGGAGTCGACTGTACATCTATGTACTGCAGAATTTATCTGGCACAGCCAGATAAAAAGAAGTACATGGTGGAGTACTTATATTTAGTGTGCCATAGAATACTTAATTTTATATTTACTATTTACTGAAATTTTTCAATATATTTTATAATGTAATTTTATATGTGATAAATATTTAATGGACAACTCATGCACACAGGAAAGTAATAGTCATATATATAAGCTTGCAAATATAATGTTCACATGCAAGATCACTAGTACTGTAAGTGCATGCCGGATGCATTCTGAATATTCACATTCTTTTAACAAACTCAACCATTTTATTTTTTATTTATTTTGTAACGAGGGTAGTGGGCACGGAGCTCGAGGATAGAAAAAGAAGACTTGCTGTGACACAGGCTTGCGTTCAGTTAGCCCTTGCGCTAAATAAAGCTCTCCTTCGCCGAGTTCGCCTGCTTGTTCAACAACCTGTTTCAAGTGGTGGAGGTGCTGGGTACATCTGGTCCTCACCCTGGAACTTCGCAGCCGCACACTCCAACGACCTCCTACAATGACTGATCCGGGGCCATCTCATGCTGCTACTCCAGATCTCGCACCTGTGCCTGTCTTCTGCGCTGGCGCTCTCCGGCAGCGCGACCCCCCCATATTTGGTGGCACAGAGGACCAAGATGTGGACAACTGGATTGCCGAGTATGAACTGGTGAGCGCCGTCAATAAGTGGAACGCAGCCGATAAGCTCACAAATCTGAGTTTTTACCTGACCGACGTGGCAAAACTATGGTACAGAAATCATCAAAGTGATTTCAGTACCTGGTCGGAATTGGCGAAAACCCTCGCGGAAG
Source organism: Rhipicephalus microplus (assembly GCF_043290135.1). Lineage (NCBI taxonomy): Eukaryota > Metazoa > Arthropoda > Arachnida > Ixodida > Ixodidae > Rhipicephalus > Rhipicephalus microplus. Next base: position 114,366,151 of record NC_134703.1, on the reverse strand, counting down.
TCTTTGGCCGTCCTGCTGTCCGCCGCCTTCGTGCTGAACAGCGCTTGCGGGGCAGAGTACAGAGAGCAGATGAAACTTTCACGAGCTACATCGAAGATGTGCTATTTCTCTGCAAGCTCGTCGATTCAACTCTGGACGAGGCAGGCAAGATCAAGAACATCATGAAAGGAATCGACGACGGTGCATTCCAAATGCTGGCTGCGAAGAGTCCCCAGACGGTCGCCGAGGTGATTCAGCTCTGCCAAAGCTATGATGAGCTGCGTAGGCAGCGCGCTTCTACACGTTGCGCTGCTCAAGACACCGCGGACATCTCATCCCTCGACTATCGCCATGACACTGCCGACCACTCTGCGTTGATGCCAGTCATAAAGCAATTCATACGCGAGGAGGTCGCCCGGCAGCTATCTATAATCACAAGAACTACCGAGCCGATGGCACCCTTGTCGCCTTCGCTTCGCCAGGTCATTCGATCGCAAGTTGCCGAAGCATTGCCGCCAGCTCGGGCTTCCCCAACTGTTACCGCACCACTAACGTATGCAGCCGCAGTTGCTCAACCACGTGCGCCAGCGTCTCCGGCCATCTACGAAGCTACTCGCCACGTTTATTCGTCGACCCCACCTTCCCGCTCGCTGACCGTCCCGTCTCCGGCTGTATATGAAACAGGTCAGAACGTTTATATGACGCCCCCACCTGCACGACCATATACGGTACCCTATTCAGCGAACAGTGCCCCTATCGTCAGCCAATGGCGCACTCCAGATAACCGGCCGATATGTTTTTCATGTGGCATCCCAGGCCACGTAGCTCGTCACTGCCGTCGTCGCAGCTTCCCTTCTCACGACATTGCAGGGGCCTCACATTACATGCCCACTACCCTCGTTACAGTTACACTGTAATTCTTCTCCGCTTTCGTTCTTCATTTGATCGTGACCAGTCAGGCTTAAGCCGAACCTCTGCGGTCGTTCACCGTATTGACACCGGTCAACAAGCCCCGCTAAGGCAGCGTCCGTACCGTGTGTCATCTGCTGAACGCCGTGTCATCGACGAACAAGTGGACGACATGTTGAAACGTGGCATCATCGAGCCCTCCAACAGTCCCTGGGCTTCACCGGTTGTTCTCGTCAGGAAAAAAGACGGATCCATCCGGTTCTGCGTTGACTACCGCCGACTCAACAAGATAACGCGCAAAGACGTATACCCTCTGCCGCGCATCGATGATGCTTTGGACTGCCTACAAGGAGCAGAGTTCTTTTCTTCGTTAGATTTACGTACTGGCTACTGGCAGGTGCCCATGGCAGAGGGTGACCGCCCGAAGACAGCCTTTGTAACACCGGATGGACTATATGAATTCACCGTTATGCCCTTTGGCCTCTGCAATGCGCCTGCCACTTTCGAAAGGATGATGGATACCGTCTTGCGAGGTCTGAAATGGAAAACGTGCCTCTGTTATTTGGATGACATTGTGGTATTTTCAAGCGACTTTGCGACCCACCTCAGCCGCCTCGAGCAAGTTCTTACGTGCCTTTCCACGGCGAGACTTCAACTTAACTTGAAGAAATGCCACTTCGGCGCTCGCAAGCTTGTAATTCTCGGCCATGTGGTTTCTAAGGACGGCATTCTCCCGGACCCTATGAAACTTAATGCAGTCGCGGCGTTCCCAAAGCCAACCACCATCAAAGAGCTTCGAAGCTTCATCGGCCTATGTTCTTACTTCCGGCGCTACGTCCGCAATTTCGCCTCCATTATCGCCCCCTTGACCAATCTTCTTGCCAGAAGTTCTGACTTGTCAGCGTGGTCGCAGGCTTGTGATGATGCATTTCAGGAACTCCGACGGCTCCTCACCACGCCTCCCATACTCCGACATTTCGATCCGTCAGCTCCTACGGAGCTTCATACGGACGCTAGTGGTGTCGGGCTAGGAGCCATACTGGCCCAACGCAAGGAGGGCTTTAACGAGTACGTTGTTGCCTATGCCAGCCGCACCCTCAGTAAAGCCGAGAAGAATTACAGTGTAACTGAAAAGGAGTGCCTCGCCATTATTTGGGCAATCGGAAAATTTCGGCCTTATTTATATGGACGTCCGTTTGATATTGTAACAGACCACCATGCGCTTTGCTGGTTATCTTCACTAAAAGATCCTAATGGTCGGCTCGCTCGTTGGGCATTGCGGTTACAGGAGTTCGATATCCGTGTTATCTACCGTTCTGGCCGGAAGCATTCCGACGCCGATGCCCTGTCACGTTCGCCATTGGCTTCAGAGCCTGTCGGCTCGCCTATCTCCACTAGTGCTGCCTTGACCATCAACATCTCGGACATGCCTTCCGAGCAACCCAAAGATGCTTGGATTTCATCTCTTTTGGACTTTCTCTCAAACCGGACGCCCGCTCCAGTTTCCAGGATGCTTCGCCGTCAAGCAGGACACTTCGCTATTCGTGATAACCTGCTTTACCGCCGAAACTACAGCTCGATCGGCCGTAAGTGGTTGCTCGTCATCCCCCGACATCTGCGCTCTGACATCTGTGCCACGTTCCACGATGATCCGCAATGTGGCCACGCTGGTGTGTTAAAAACATACACCCGCTTGCAGCTGCGGTACTACTGGCGCGGTATGTACCGTTTCGTTCGCCGTTACGTAAGGTCTTGCCTTACGTGCCAGCGACGCAAAATGCCCACTCAACATGCCACAGGTCCCTTGCAGCCATTGCCATGTCCAGCGCGAGCTTTCGATCGTGTCGGAATTGACCTTTACGGTCCGCTTCCCTATACTTCGAGTAGCAACCGCTGGGTCATTGTGGCTATCGACCACCTAACGCGGTACGCTGAAACAGCTGCGTTACCTTCTGCTACCGCAAAAGACGTTGCGTGTTTTATACTGCAAAACCTGGTTTTAAGGCATGGAGCACCTCGGGAGTTACTAAGCGACCGTGGCCGCGTTTTTCTCTCCGATGCCATCAAAGCGTTGTTGAGCGAGTGTCGCATCACACACCGTACTACCACAGCCTATCACCCGCAAACTAATGGGATGACAGAGCGTTTTAATCGTACACTTGGGGATATGCTGGCCAAGTACGCTTCATCCGACCAGTCAAATTGGGATAGCATACTTCCTTTTGTGACATATGCTTACAACACTGCAACGCAAAGCACCACTGGATTTTCGCCTTTCTTCCTTCGTTATGGACGCGAGCCATCATCAACAATGGATACCATTCTTCCTTATCGACCGGACCCTTCAGAGATGACTACCGTTTCTCGAGCAGCAGCACACGCTGAAGAATGTCGGAAGCTTGCTCGTGCGTTCACGTCACATGACCAGACGCGCCAAAAACATCGCCACGACGCGTCAACCGCGCATATGAGCTTTGCTCCGAACTCACTGGTGTGGCTATGGATTCCTTCTACTACTCCAGGACTCTCCCACAAGCTTTCGTCCAGGTACCATGGCCCTTATCGAGTTGTGCGCCAAACATCGCCTGTCAACTACTTTTCAATTTATTTATTTCAATTTATTTATTTATTCATACTGCAATCCCTATTACAGAGATTTTAGCAGGGTGGTTACAGATATAATTTTCACAATGTTGGCACTCAAGAATGCATAAACCAAACAAACAAAAAATAGAACGGCATGATGTGAACAATCAAGTCAAATTTGCTGCAAACAACTTTAAAGACGGCTCCATCACTTGGTTATTAGTTAGTCCATTCTACTGAGTTACTGTACGAGGGAAAAAGGAATATTTGAAGCAGTTATTTCGGGACCGGAAAGGGGTTATTGTAAGTTGATGCCTTTGGCGGGTGGCGTACCCAGAAGAAAAGGAAATGATATTGGAAACATCACCCTTTAATTATTTGGTAAAGAAATTGTAGTCGTATTAAACGATTTCTTTCGGTAACTGAAGGCTCATTGGCACGATGTAGGAGTTCAGTTATAGAGGTGCGTCCAAAGCTATTAAAGATAAAGCAGACTGCCTTCTTCTGCACGTTTTCCAATTTAGTTATGTTAGCTTTAGTGAAGGGGTCCCAAACAATCACTCCATATTCTAACACTGGGCGAATAATAGTCCTGTACGCTAAAGTACGCACCGTGGAATTAGAATGTTTTAGAGCTCTTCGAAGGAAGAATAGTTTTCGGTTAGCGTTTGTAATTACGGAGTCAATATGTTTAATCCAGCTAAGGTCATTGGTAATCCAAAGGCCAAGATACTTAATGTTAGTTACCTCAGAAAGGGTGAAACTTGCGGTGGAATAATTAAATAGTAGGGTTTTTTTCTTGTGTGTTATTCACATAAATACTGTTTTATCGAAGTTAATTGACATCTCCCAGCTGCAGAAGCTGCATTTCCGATGGAGGCGGAAATGTTGTAGGCCCGTGTACTCAGATTTGGGTGCACGTTAAAGAACCCCAGGTGATCAAAATTTCCGGAGCCCTCCACTACGGCGTCTCTCATAATCATATGGTGGTTTTGGGACGTTAAACCTCACAAATCTAATCGAATTTAATTGACATCTGCCATAAATCACACCACTTCACAATGCTATAAAAGGCACTATTCAGAATGATTTGATCGGTTACATTGGATATTTCAGAATATATGACACAGTCATTTGCATACAACTTGATTTTTACAGGAATTTCATTCCAGAACAGTATGGCATAAATCATGGCATTTCTCACTTATCAGCTATTGCTCACGAGTGTGCAGCCAGCATGCGAGTGGATATTGAGGCTTCGAGACGAACTGCAGTAAATTTCTGAAACAAGGCCAAGCTTTTCAGGGGTGGTACTGAGGCATTCTGTACGGTACGTGCAGTGCTCAACGGATCCCCGGGCTTCATCAACCTCTGCGACGCACTCAACGCTTGGCAGCTGGTCAAGGAGCTCAAGGCTGCCCTGGGCATTCCAGCGGCGACCTCCTTCAAGCACGTTAGCCCCGCAGGTGGGTCCCGGTTTAGGAGTCCTCTACCTGTTGTGTGTGGGGTACATTATCCCCAAACGACAATTGTCAGCATGTGAGAGGATGTGTTGGTTGGAAGTGTACGCTGCTTTAACATGAAAAAAAATAGATACATATCTTAAGCAGTTTTACAGCAATACAGCAAAATCACTGTTCTTTACGAGAAAAGTTGGATTTGGTTGTGAGAACCCTGAAAGCTCTGTCTTATGCCAGCTAAGGTTGTGCACTTACATTTTAATGATAATTTGGGTCACCGAAAAAAAAGCAGAAAAGAAATAACGTAATTTTCAAGCCTACTACTTTTCTTGTTCTACAGTGACGTCATAAAAATGCAGCGCTCCTACTGTCACCTTTCCTGGTAGCAAAGGGGGTGCTCATGCTGAAACTGCATCCCAGATCCGTGAGCTTATCAGTGCTAATAATTGTAGTTACAACCACGTAGTGGCAGCCTGCAAATTCAGTGCTAATATCTGGTAGTAAAGGGTTTAAAATTCGTTGTTCAAGTTCGTACGCATCAAGGTATCAGAGGAGTGGAGAGCAGTTGTTTGCTTCTTTTGACGGCCTTTACTATATGCCACCATACCTTTTTCTCATTTTCCCACTCAATCCAAGCCTAGCTATGTAGCATAATGTTATTAACGGTAAGGTCAACAACAAACAGCCCATCTAGCACTTCATAATGTTATCAGGTGGGACCAGTGGCTTTGGCATTTCAATCCTTTCATCATCTACAGCTGTGGATAGACATAAAAATTCAAACTGGTTGGAGAATGATTTTTAATTTGCAAACATCCAGAAGAAATTAATGGGATCGTGCTGGTCTCTTAAGTGACAGTAGTCGTAGCTGAGGAACTTGTGAATCATTCAAGAGAAAACCAGATCAGATTGTGCTGCCTATCATACGACATTCCCTGAAACTTGCAACATAAATTCTGACCAGAGTTTTTTGTAAATCGTACCTCTCGCATGCGAGATTTGAAGCAGCACAAACTTCAAAGGTTCTTCGTCTGTGCAGGTGCTGCCGTGGGAGTGCCATTGTCACGAGATGAAGCCAAGCTTTGCATGGTGGATGACATGTTTGATGACCTGACCCCGATTGCCACTGCCTATGCCAGAGCACGAGGTGAGTACTGTGCACACCATGTCAAATTATCTTGCTATTATTATCTTGCACCAGTAATGAAGCTCCATTTATACACATCAGTTAATGATTAACAGATAAGAGGAACACATCGAGGTGAAAGTTTGTGCCATAAAGTTTAGCATCACTTATGTGTATCTGCTAAAAAATTTCCCATATGCATGAACAGCATCCTATTACTAAACAAAGTGGCCATCGAAAAGAATACTGCTTGGTTATGTTCTTTTTCTTTTCTGCTAGTAATGTTATGTGGTGTGCGGCACACCACACACTTGATCCACGGTGTACTTAGCTGTCTGCATTACAATTTCCAGGAAGTTTTACAAATGCGAAAGCCTGTAATCACAAACATTTTGAACAATTATCCGCACAACTAATCTTAATAATTAATGACCAGTTTTACAGTTACAGTGAAACCTCGTTAAACCGTACCCGCGTAAACAGTAGTTTTGTTTTAAAAGTAGTGAAGCCAAATCCTCAACTCGGTGGCCATTGAACATAATGCATTTTGTATCCGCATAAGCCGTACCAGCTTATCGCGTATGTATCGGTTAATAAGTAGTTTTTCCAATTTTCGTTGCGCACTCGTCGCGGCATGTCATCCCCCACTGGGCGTTATGGTGACCCCGCTACTAACTGCAGCCGACGATCACCGCGGGTTCACGCTTAGCGAGCCACAGGGCCGCTACTCCGTTTACTCGCGTGTAGCGCACCGCTCCGCGCGCGCTCAACAAATAAGGCGTTTAGCGCGGTGTGGCAAATAGACAGTGTTCTAATGCAAAAATACACAACACTTTATTGCCTCTGGCGGCACCCCGAACAACAGTACAACGTCCGCTCCCGGGACGCGGGTAGCAAAGGCACCCGCACGCGGACGTTCACAATAAGGGGAAAACCGCGAGCACGTCGCAGCTGGCAATGGCGAGCTTTGACACATCGGTCGAGTAAAGGTCCCTCGCGGCTATGCCGCGCACTCTCACGATGGCCAACAGGCCTGGTCGCGAGTGTTAGGGCAAACCTCGTACGCGTAGGCCTACGGCAAGTGCGGCTCGTTGTGGTACGACCACTTCAAGCACTAGGCACCGCTGTGGGCTTAACGTACGCTACCAAAGCTAGCACTCAAGTAAACACGCCTGCCGAGGTGCCCAAGGCCACCCCAGGCAGGCTACAGTTCGGCGATTCCCAAAGGGACGTGGACGAAGGAAAACACGTGCTTACCTGGCACCGACCACGGAGAAAAGAGCGCTCCCTCGGCACGCACGTACCGCGTGCCATGCCCGCACGTGGCGCCATCTATCGCCACGCGTCGTTATCAGAGCAGGAAAAGCAAAAGGTTGTGGCCGTGCGGCGGAAGGCCCGTGAAATGGTCGCAGGCGCGCCTCAGATCCCCACATCCTCCTCTCCTTAATTCACCCTATATATCGGTCTGCAAAGGCAGCCGGTCGTCGCCCATACATACAAAGGCGTCATGCAATGGGCAACAGCTAGCCTCAGCCTCGCTCTGCAACTGCTGCTAAAGGAAAAAAAAAAATAAAACACAAGAATACCCTTGAGAAATACAATGGCTCTGCAGAAGAGAGGTAACGGAAGTTCATGATGCTCACGCAAGAGCGCGTCCACGGCTCGGAGTGGCAGCGTCGCGTAATGTTTGACTTGGGTGACTGCGTGGGTGCGAGAGTGCAAGGGGAGGGTTCTGGTTGAGGCCCTCATGCGAGGAACGGGCTCACCTTCGTCTCGTCGATGTTGACGACAGCCCTGCGTGTCCCACGAACGCCGCCTCGGTGGAGGTTTGGATGGACCTCGCTGCGACAGCCGGCCCTTCTGCTGGAATAATGGTCGCCAAATCCACTGGCTGCGAGGCGTCCTGCGACAGCTGGCCTCGTGCAGGAGCCGTGATAAAAAGGCCAGCAGAGCTTATCAGCGACAGTCTGGAGCGGGGCGCAACCGGGCTGCCTAACGACAGCAGGTCTCCGAACACATCCAGAGTGCAAGGTGATGTAAGGGTCGGTGACTTCTTAAGTTGTTGCCACATGCACGCACACACACCTCCGAAGGTCGGGTCTCTCCAAACGCGCACCGCAAAGAAAGCGCAGAGTGTCCTTTGTCCCTCTCCCCACGTTAAAGCACTTATTCACAATCCCCCTCCTCCAGCGAGAAGAAAAAAAAAAGAAAACACGGAAAAAACATCAAGTAGACAACAACATTCAAATGACAATCAGCAGCAGTAACTGGGCGGAACAGACTTCTTTGCAAGCACTGGCTTTAAAGAAGTTAGCTAACTGAGACTAGACAGTAAAAATGAGGTCCTTCGGTTGCGGAAATAAGCCCGCCGTCCGGCGTGAAATCACTAAGGTGACCGCTTCCTCAGATTATACCGGTGTGTGGTCCGAATGCGGTCCGCCGCGCCGAGTGTGCGCCGTTGCTTGCGCGAAGAGCCACTGGGCACTGGCGCAGGCTCGTCAGACCTCGACGCAAAGGCTTTCAGGTCTGCGATGTGGGTACGGCTGAGTTTTCCCGAAAGCGGGTCTTTCAGCTAGTACGCGAGTGGAGTCCAAGCTTTCTCCACTCAGTACGGACCAAGCCACTTTTGAGCGAGCGAAGTTGAAAAACCCTTGCTCGCGTCGCTGAGAGCGTGGTTGCGCTTCAGGACGAGGTCACCTACCTTAAATGAAAGGTGGCGACGTTTTCGGTCGTACTGGGCCTTTTGCTCGGCCCTGGCCGATGCCAAACTCTGCCTCCCTCTACTGAGAGCTCGACAAAGCCTGTCCCGAAGTGTGGAAGCGTAAGCAGAACAGTCTGCCGGTTCTTCCTCGTCTCCGAGCTGGCATTGCATGACACTGGTGACCGGATTTGCCAACTCCCTTCCGAAATTAAGGAAGGCGGGAGAGAAACCAGTAGAGCGACTCTCGGAGGTTCGGATTGCAAATGCGAGTTCACTCAAATGGTCGGCCCAGTCCCTTTGACTTTCGGCAAAGGCCGCCAACATCGGTTTGAGCGTGCGATTGGTTCACTCTGTCAAATTGGACTGAGGATGGTAGGGCGAAGTGTTGCAGTGATCTATTCCTAGGGAACGGCACGTATCACCAAACACCCGAGCGGTGAAATACGACACATTGTCCGTGATCAATCTTTTCGGAAAGCCGAACCGACAAAACACTTCCTGTAGCCTCTCTAGCACCGCTTGGGCCGTCACTTTCCGCAGCGGAAACAGCTCCACCCATTTGGGAAAATGATCAACAACTACCATCAGATGTATGAACCCCTGCTTACTCCTGGGGAACGGCCCTATTAGATCGCAGGTGGCTACTTGCCACGGACGCTCACTGACAATTGGTTTCATCAAGCCGGGCGGCTTGCCACCCCTTGATTTCACCGCTTGACAGACGTGGCAGGAACGGCAATAGCGAAAAATGTCGCGCTTCATGCCAAGCCAAGTCACAACCTTTCTCAGTTTCGCAAAAACTTTAGTGCCACTCAGGTGACCGGCCATGGGCTCGTCGTGAGAGGCTCGCAACAGTGCGCCTCTCAGACTTTTGGGCACAACCACCTTAAATGGGTCCACTGACTCCTCATCGGTGGCTATGTATTTCAGTCCATCATGGTCCAGCAAGTATGTATCCGCGGGGGACCCAGCGAGACACGCCGGTTCCCGTCCCCCTGCGCCCGCCGCATTACCAGTCCAGCAAGTATGTATCCGGGGGGGACCCAGCGACATACGCCGGTTCCCGTCCCCCTGCGCCCGCCGCACTACCAGCAGCGTCTCGGCGCTCCGCCTCCCTGAGACCGTCGCTCAACTCGCGACAAAACGGATCATCTTGCTGGGCCTTCAGTAACTCTTGTCTGCTGAAAGCGATTCCCATTCTCCCAAAGGGGAGCTTGGTATCGTTCCCACTCAGGACTGCAGCCATCGCCTCCGCTCGCATTGGCATCACGGGTTCGCTTCCCTTTTGCTCCTCCTCTCGCCCACTTCGCGGCGTGCTGCTTGCCTGGCCCGTGGAAAGGGTTTGCTCGTCGGCGCACTCACCATTTTCTCCACTCGGCGGCTCCGCCGCCGTTTCGCTCGCGCCGCTCGCTTGCGCAAAGGCATCGCTCGCGGTTGTCGGACCGGGATCCAGGCTCCTGGTAGACACTGGGGCACGAGATAGCACGTCAGCTACCACGTTAGTGCTCCCCTTCCGATACTGCACTGAAAAGTCATGATGCTGTATTAGGAGAGCCCAGCGCGCTAGCCTGCTTGCAGGCTCACGGAGCCGCATCAGCCAGCTAAGCGCGCTGTGATCTGTTTGCACCACAAATTTTGTCCCATCAAGGTAGACATCAAACTTCCGCAGTGCAAACACGATGGCGGGACACTCCCTATCGGTCACGGAATAATTCTTTTCCGGGGGTATCAACGAACGGCTGGCAAAGGCCAGCGGCTGCAACACACCATCGTATTCCTGTAGGAGAACTGCTCCTAATCCCAGATTGCTTGCGTCAGTCTGGACAACAAACGGTCTGGTCAGGTCGGGGAGCTTGAGCTGCGCCGTCTCCGCAATGGCGCTTGACAGACGGCGAAACGCCTCTTGCTGCTCAGGTCCGCATTGCTACTCAGCTGACTTACCCAAGAGCTTGGTCAAGGGCGCCTGCACTCGGGCACAGGGCGGAATGAAAGACCGGTAAAAATTGGCAATTCCGAGAAAGTGGCGCAGGCCGCGTACGTCCTTGGGCGCGAGGAAATCGAGAATTGCTTGAAGTTTCTCCCGATCTGGCTCAATGGAGCCTTCGCCCAGCGTGAAGCCAAGTAACTGAACTCGGGTTTGCGCTAGTTGGGCCTTTGCGTGATTTAACGTCATCCCGGCGGCTCTCATCCTCTCGAGCACATCGGCAATGTGGGCCAAATGCTCTTTGAAGGTTCGTGAATAAGTCACGATGTCGTCGAGGTAGCACATGCAGTAAGACCACTTTGCTTCCCCGAGGACGCGGTCCATGAGTTTCTGAAAAGTCACAGGAGCATTTCAAAGACCAAAGGGCATACGAGTGAACTCAAATAACCCTCTGTGGGACGTGAACGCGGTCTTGCACCGGTCACGCTCATCCATCCAGACCTGTAGGTAACCTTTGGAGGCATCTAATGTGGTAAAATACCGCGCAGTGCCAAGGTTTCCTACGATGGAGCTAATCGTGGGGAGCAGATAGGCATCCTTATGAGTCACTCCGTTCAGACGGCGGTAGTCTGCGCACAGGCGATGACTGCCATCTTTCTTAGGCACCAACACAATTGGAGAAGCCCAGGCGCTGGACGAACGGCGAACAATGCCAGCTGAAAGAATCTCGTCCAGCAACCGTCAATTACCTGCCTTTTGGCCTGGCTGACGGGCCTGGCGTTGCACTTCAAAGGAAGCGCGTCGCCAGTTTCGATCGAATGGCTCACCAAATCGGTACAGCTGGGTTGATCGGTGAAGAGCTCATCGTATTCGCGTAACAATGCCGACAGACGAGCCTTCTGTATATCATTCGATTGAGTCGCACAGGCGATCAAAGGATGCGGAGCCTCTTCGTGTCGTGCTGCTCGATCCCGATGGGGATTGTGAGCCGACGAGTGCATAGCGCAGGGGCCTCCCCCGAAGCTTGCACGTGACACGGTTTCGACGCTTCAACTGCACAGGCAACCGAAAGCGCCAGTGGGCTGATGAACGGCTTTAGCTCCAAAAAAGGTCCGTCGCGATAGCCTCCATTCGCTATGTCCACTACGATACCGGTTTTTCGGAGAAAGTCCCAACCAAGAATCACAGGAACACTAAGCCCTGGAAGATGAACGAAACGCGCGCGTCTCATTCGGCCTCCCCTCGCAGGAGGCCGAATGAGACGCGCGCCAACAGTTAACCTCGCGGCGCCCGCCGACTAGGCCACGCCTTTCGCGAGGATGAACGTCGTTCGGCTGTCCCGCAGGCGCACCGAGCGCTTCTGCAAGTGGGACAACACCTGGTCGCCAAACAACGAGACGCTAGCACCCGTGTCCAGCAAAGCCGAAAATTCACGACCGGCAATGGTGACCGGAATGAATTGCACGTGCGCGCCAGAAAGAGTGCTTGCCCGGTACGCAGAGGGGAGAAGCAAGGGTTCGGCCGCTCGTGCTTTCACGAACGGCCCGCGCTCCCGTTTCCCTGCCTCACAGGAGGCACAAATGCGGAGCACTCCCTCGCTGTGTGCCCTCGTTGACGACAGCGGAAGCAGCGCACTCCATCGCGATCCCTTTCCCGAGACGGAGCAGCTTCGAGCTGCCGGGGTCGGTTCGCCGCGTGATCAAAGGAACCGCTCTTACAACCGTTACCACCAGTGATGCGCTGGGTTGGATTTCGTCCCTGCTCGCGCACGTCGAGTTGCGATGCAGCACCGGCTGCACGCCTCCCGTACGTGTAGGGATCTAAAGCTCGATCGCTTATCTCCCACGTGCGCCCACCTGTAGCGGTAGCCGCAAAGGCAGCTCCAGCGGGTTGTTGCCGCTGAGGAAGGGCCATGGCCCCTCCCCACGCGCTGCGTGGTTCGACGGCCTCACTGGCTGGCGGTGGCGGGCGATAGGAATGTGCGGCGAGAATGTCGCCTTGGATGCGCTTTGCTTCGACGGCCAATTCCTCCAAATCACGGAAGCGACTGCCGCGCAGGTATGCCGAAAAGCTCGGGTGTGCCTGCCTAATCACCCGTTCGACGTGCTCCTCGTTCGAGGTTCTGGGCTCAGCGATAGAAAAAAGGTCTTCCATCGCGCGTACGTACTCCTGAAGTGACTTAGCAGGAGCTTGCGTGCGGAGCTCGAGCTCGCGACGCATTCTACTCTCGTACTCAGCGGGTAAGAATTCGCGCAGGAAGGCCGCGCGGAACTCATCGAGGGTTGCTGCTCGGTGGCCGGAAAGCCGATGCCACCTGGCCGCCGTGTCAGTCAGTGCAGCCGAGACGACGCGTCCGAGCACTTCCTGGTCGTCTAGACCCATGGCTCTTTGATAACATGTGAGGGAGTCCAGGTAATCTCTTGCACTTTGCAGATCACCATACCCGCTGTAGGTCGGAACGGCCAACATGACAGCGGGATGAGGGCGTTTCGGAACAGCCAAAAGCGTTTGGACTGCCCCTGTGAGTGCCTGAATCATTTGGGCGGCATTTTGCAGCAGCGTCTGTGCGCCCGCTTCAAAGGAAGCTTTCTGTGCACTAGCGGCGCGGGTGAGCGATGGGGAACTGTCTCCGAGCTCGATAAGCGGCGCGGTTTCAAAATGGATACCAGCCGTCGCGACTTTGGGGAGCGCCTGTTTTTCACAGCTGACTCTTGGGGCAGCTTAACGTGAAAATGCTAGGCCGCTTGCGGCTAGCGGTGCAGGCGCGTGCTCGAAATGAGCTTGGCTGGCAGGTTGCGTAGCAGCCAGCGGGCAAAATTCGGCAACAGCTGAGGCCGCGGTGCCGATCTGCGCCCCGGAAGCTCCACTGAGAGCCGTTTCAGAGCGCTGTGACATGGAACTGCCAGGCATTCCAAAGGGAGCAGTAGTAGTCCAATTTGCCTTTGTGCACTTTTCGGGTTGGGCTATGGCCCCGGACCTAAAACACGCTACCTCTCCAGTGGGAGCTGATACGTAGCGCCTCATGTCATCCCGACTGGGGCTTGTGACAAGTGAGGGTGCGCGATTGTGATGCTCAAGGGGGGCACTGGCCCTGTTCTTGAGCAATGCGGTATCTGCTAAAAGCGTCAGTGGACAGAACTTACGCGGAGCAGACATAACGCGGGTAAACGCGGCGAGCCTGATTCGCAAAGGCGGGCTGACTCGGCTAAGACTAATGAAAGGCTTAATGAGCCTTTGATACCGTGTTGGGCGCCAGTATGGTGACCCCGCTACTAACTGCAGCGGACGATCACAGCGGGTCCACGCTTAGCGCGCCACAGGGCCGCTACTCCGTTTACTCGCGTGTAGCGCACCGCTCCGCGTGCGCTCATCTAATAAGGCGTTTAGCGCGGCGCGGCAAATAGACAGTGCTCTAATGCAAAAATACACAACACTTTATTGCCGCTGGCGGCACCCCGAACAACAGTACAACGTCCGCTCCCGGGACGCAGGTAGCAAAGGCACCCGCACGCGGACATTCACAATAAGGGGGAAACCGTGAGCACGTCGCAGCTTGCAAGGGCGAGCTTTGACACGCCAGTCGGGAAAAGGTCCCTCGCGGCTATGCTGCGCACTCTCACGATGGCCAATAGGCCTGGTCGCGAGTGTTAGGGCAAACCTCGTACGCGTAGGCCTACGGCAAGTGCGGCTCGTTGTGGTACGACCACTTCAAGCACTAGGCATCGCTGTGGGCTTAACGTACGCTACCGAAGCTAGCACTCAAGTAAACACGCCTGCTGAGGTGCCCAAGGCCACCCCAGGCAGGCTACAGTCCGACGATTCCCAAAGGGGACGCGGACGAAGGAAAACACGTGCTTACCCGGCGCCGACCACGGAGAAAAGAGTGCTCCCTTGGCGCGCGCGTACCGCGTGCCGTTCCTGCACTTGGCGCCATCTATCGCCACGCGTCGTTATCAGAGCAGGAAAAGCAAAAGGTTGTGGCCGTGCGGCGGAATGTCCGCGAAATGGTCGCAGGCGCGCCTCAGATCCCCACAGCGTCCCGACAGAACAGCAAGCCCCAGAGATCGAAACACGCCTCGCTTGTTTGTGTTGATGATGATGGCGGCTGTGTTGGTGAGCGCCATCTCTTGGATTTTTCTGCAACAAGAAGCACTCGGCCGGCTAGGCTTCTGGTGTTGTCCACACGATGGCGCTTTGCACAAACACGCCAACACGGTGTGCGCTTGCTTTGCTTTCTTTGTTTCTTTGGTGCCGTGCATAGGTGTTCTCTGGTTGATCCGTGCCGTACAGCTCTCGCGTCGTTTTTCACATGTTGTGTATGTGTGCTTGTGCTGCTTCGTACTTGCGTCATGCCGAAGCTGGGACAAAAGCATCGAGTGCTGAAAATAGAGGAGAAATCGGACATAATTCGTGCTATTGAAAGTGGCACGAAAAAATCGGCGCTGGCACACGAAAAAGACCTGCCGTTAACCACGGTGTGTGGAATTGGGAATTCCAGAGAGAAGTTGCTCAGCAGTGCTGCTGAAACTGCGAAAAGGTGCCGGCTAAGAGGTTCGGCGTTTCCGGATCTAGAGGACGCACTGGTGAAGTGGCTAAAAGCTGCACGGTCAAAAAAATCTGCCTATCAGCGGACCCCTGCTCGTGGAGAAGGCCCTGGTTTTTGCCTCGCAGCTCAACCATGACAACTTCGTGTGCAGCAATGGCTGGCTGGCGAGATTTAAGGCGAGGCACGGCATTGCCACGAGGACTGTTTCGGAAGAAGGTGCTGCTGCTGACGTGGATGGCGTAATGCAGTGGCAAAATGGTCAGCTGAAGAACATCTTGGAAGACTACGCACCAGATGACATCGTTAATATGGATGAATCGGCGCTATTCTTTAAGCTGCTATCGGACAAAACACTCGCGTTCAAAGGCGAGACGTGCACCGGCGGCAAGCATGCAAAAGACAGAATATCAGTGGCGTTTTGCGTAAACATGACTGGAACCGACAAAACTCTACTCCTCGTGATTGGAAAGTCAGCAAAGCCTAGATGTTTCAAAGGCATTCGGTTGCCATCAGGGGTCATCTATCGCAGAAACACCAAAGCATGGATGACGGCAAAACTCTGAGGAGTACGTGCGCCTCATTGATTGTCGTTTTGCGGCTAAGAACAGAAGAGTTATTATTTTAGACAACGCTTCGGCGCACGTCGCCCTGGACAACCTGACGGCTGTGAAGTTGGCGTTTCTGCCACCAAACACAATAGCGATTGCACAGCCTTTGACCAAAGCATCATTCGAGCTGTAAAACAACTTTGCAAAAAGAATCTGCTGCGCAGATTTCTGCTCGCCATTGAATGTGGCAAATTATTCTCCATCGACCTGATTGGCGCAATTCACCTGCTCGAATACTCGTGGCGGCAGGTTGAAGCAACGACCGTTCGAAATTGCTTCAAGCATGCTGGCTTCAGTGTGTGCGGGCGACCAGATGACGCCAGTGATTTCGGTTATTTTATTTTTTGGTTAAGCAGTACTAACGTTTAGTACGCACTTTTTTCGAGCTCCGGCCAACTACGGTTTAACGAGGTTTTACTGTACCCATTACTATATACTCTGCGTTCTCTACCATTCACATTGATCACACGGAAGAAAATATTTAATTGTCTCCGGCTTTGATCAATGATTGCAGGTGCAGACCGCATGTCCTCATTTGGTGACTTCCTTGCATTGTCTGACGAGTGCGATGCAGCGACAGCTAGGATTGTGTCTCGTGAGGTAGGTGTCCGTTTCTAAAAAAAACTTTAAATTTTCGTGAAGTACTGACAACTCCAGCCTCAATCCTCGTTACCGTCACTATGCGCTGCTTCATACTAGTTCACCACAAAGTTTTCTTGCACCTCGAACTCTAATAGAGCTATTCGTCGGGTCTCATGTGAAACAAACCGTAAGCCTTAGCACTAAATAATTAGTGCTATCACGAGTGTCTGCAACCCATTTGAGTTATGCACTTCTCATAGTTGTTTCAACCAAGTAGGGGGAAAACCACATGCTGTGAGGCAAATCTGTACCATCTTCAGAAGGTCAACGTCCTTGCCTCTTTTAACGGGCCTCCTCCCTCTTTTCTAGTAGCGTGCGATTTAAAGAAATCATGCAGGGAGCTTGAACTAAATTATGCACAACATAAAACAACTCATCACGCACCATCTTTGTCTGATTGCTTCTTTCTAGCTGCTAGCACAGTCGTGCAATGCCTGCATGCCCGTTAAAAAATGTGGTTCAATGTGCAGTTCCAATTTATTCATTCCCTGGTTTGCTGGTACTTGCTGCAGGTGTCTGATGGTGTCATTGCACCAAGCTACTCGGATGAGGCTCTGGCAATCTTGAGCAAGAAGAAGGGCGGCAACTACTGTGTGCTCAAGGTGAGAATTCACATTTTGCAGGTTTCAGTTTCTTTTAATTTTCTAAAGCACTGGCACTAGAAGTGAGTAACCAGCTCCTCCTTATTGATGGCACCTGCTCTGCGGGCAGAGTGCATGTTCGATGTCGCTGACATTTCAGCAATCATTTCCGGTGGGGAGCTGTTGGTATTGTTGCTTCAAAAAGCAATGAAGCGGTGTGTCTTGAAGTTTGCTCTTGCCAAGCAATGACTTTTGATCTCAAAATCTGATCAAGGGGAATGAACTCTGCGTTAGTGGTGCATTGAAATGTTTGAGCATTATGACCCATTTCTCAAAATTGCAGTGTAAGACAAATTGTTTCACAGTGTTCCATTATAATCAATAGTGCTCAGTGGTTGAGGAGGCTTTTCAAAATGTTTCATGTATTAGTCTTAGCTGTAACAAGTTACAAAGACTCGCAGTGCTTTATTGGACTAGAATACTTTTACTCATTGTCCTGTTGTGCATGACTGCTATACCTACACCACAGAACAGGCATACCTTACATGATGATGATGATGAATAAATTTTTATTTTGGTGCAGAGAAGACATTGGTCTTTATCCTGTGACATGGTGTATGGGCCGCTGCGCAGTCAACATCATGTCTCCCTAATCTTCATACTGTATGTTACATGAAGTACTGGAACAGCTAAAATTTTTTCAGCGTAAATTGCACATCACCTGCTATCATACAATTATAGAGTTGGTGTTCTGGACGACAGTTGAATGCCAACAAGTGCAATGTTGGCAGTTATGTGGGAAATTTTGAAGCTTTTCCTCCTTTGCAGCACTGTGACTCAAAGGCATTGGAGCTCTATCTTGATGAACATAATCATTCTGAGAAAAGCTGATCTTCTCCATTTCTGCTAGATGGATGCGAACTACGAGCCGACGCTCATGGAATCCCGCACGTTGTTCGGCCTGACACTTGAACAACGCCGCAACGATGCCAAGATCAATCGTGATCTCTTCACTAACATTGTGTCAAAGACCAAAACGGTGAGCACTTGTTCACTTGGTTCTTTAATACAGTAAACTCTCATTGAAGCGAACTCGGTTAAGACGGATTCTTGCTTACAACAAATGACAATGGAGTGTTTGTTTGGTTTCCCATAGGCTGTATGTGAAAGAAATCTGCTTAAGACGAACCGTGTAACAGGCCTCTTCTGTTAAGACGAACTATTGCAGTGATGGACAATGACGGGGATTCTGTGCAACGAACACTATAAGTCTTGATGGAGGCATTCAGGCGAACAAAAGAAAGCGAAATGAAAAAATAAGAAACCTTCCTTGTGCAAAGACTCAAAACAAATAGAAAGCAAATTGCGACATGGAGAAAGAAAGCGAGGTAAGCGAAAAAGAAAGCGAAAACACAAGATCTTGACTAGAGCGGAAAATGCAAGGGAAGGGGGGCAAAAAAAAGTAGTATGAAAATTAAAAGAGAACAAAGATTGTCTGTACATTATAATCGCATGAAATGGAAACCACATATGCAGCACTAGCACTTCCATCAACGGAGTCGGATACATTGCCACTGCCATTACACAATGCCGCCTGAGCACATGTTGGTGTCAGTTTGCATTGTTTTGCATAGGGCGTGGGTGCGTCATATTTGTTACCAGTGAAATTCACCAAATTGAGATGTACAATTTTTATTATGGAAGTGCAGGACAAACGAAGGTCAATTTGCACACTAAGTACAGCTGCGTCGTGTCTTTTTTGTGTCCCCAAATTTTTTTCGCGATTGTGAGCAGCAGAAACGGAGATTTTCGGCTGCACGTCGTTCACGAAAAGTTATTGCAGGCTCAAAGCTTGCAGACTTCTATTAGCTGCTTGGTGCATATAGGCTTTTTCAAGGTAGCAGTATGCAATGGAGGCCTATCCAAAAGTGATAGCAAAGCCAGTAAAACAGGCTCTCAGAAGGTGAACAATCTGAAAAATAACTTTTCTATTCTTTGAAAGAAGAATCTGCTTGTCTCTTGCTTTTTATCTTTTTCTAATCGTCGAAATAGGGTCGTGCTGCAGTTTTATTGTTAAAATGTAGTGGCAATTTATTCATGAGCATATTTGTTGTGAACTCGCACAATTGAGTACTCATTAGCTTTGTCTAAATATTTTACTTGAAAGCATAGTTTTTATTAAGCTGAGCCAAATAAATGCTCTTTATTGTTCCTTCCTTTCCTCCCTATTATAAGTATACTTCATGCACTGTTTCTGAGCAACATATTTGGGGTTACTTAGCACATTAGCATTTGGTTTTGGGGGGCACTCCTGGTAAGACGAACTCCTGATAATACGAACAAATGATCGTGGTCCCTTCGAGTTCATCTTAAAGGGAATCTCTTGTAGCTTGTTTAAGTCTGTAAGCTGTCTTCAGCTTTAGATGTACTACGACTATCTAGTGCACAGATTGAGAGAATGTTACACACAGACATGCAGTCAAGAAGCAGAGTGTAATATCTATGTTGCTCATGATGCCAATAGCATCATATAGATATTACTCTCTTCAATCACTTGAAGATAATGTACTACGAAAATTCAGTGCCCGTGCTCCATACCTGCACGTATGAAATGAAGTTGTGCATCTCTCACAGCACGGAAAATTCTCCTGTGTGCTGCAGCTGCAAACGGGCAGCACCACTGTTAAAGCATTGAACATTTGCACACACTAACCGTGATAAAGCATTACTCTGCTAAGTTAGTTACATGCTGTAGTGTATATAATGAGCAGGCTTGTGCCAATATTAAAACGCTTCAAATATTCGAAAAAGTAATGCAGTATTTTAATTCACTTTGAAATAAATTTAATATATTGAAAATTTTGAATTATTCGAAACAAACGAATAAATGCATATTAATCCACATGTGTGATTTTGTAAAGGTGGTTTCATGGCAGTATAGCAATGCTAAGCCATGAAAACATGTATCCAGGGGAAACCCGCACTGCCACAAAGCCCCACTTCAAGCTTAAATGAGAATATTGCCCTCCCCACAGGGGCGCCTGATAAAGCAGGCGTTTGGTGTGTAGCGACACCACGGACCCGAGCTAACGGGGGAGTTTCTACTCCCTCCCACGCCTAGCCGTGCGTGGCTTTGCCGTGTCCGGGGAAAAGGGAATCCTGGGGGTTGAGCTGACGCTGGGTGATTGGACCTTTAAGGCCCCCCGGCAGAGGCAACACACCCCTTTGGCCCCGGCTTCACGTAGACGGCACCCCTGGGCTGACCCACCCAGGGGAAATCGGCAGTCGCCTTTTCCTATCCCTCTCTCCCTACATCTTCGTCTTTATCTCTTACTATTTATCTGTCCTGTCTTTTACTCTCTTCCGTTTACTTCCAAACTTCCTGGCGGCTAGGGTTAACCCTGTGCAAATAGCCTACCTTGGTCTAGGTGCATTGGGTTATAGTGGCGTTGTACGGCTGGCGTCTGCGGGTTTCAGCATCCGTAAACTTGCAGCGTCCCCTCGTTGGGCTCCGTGGTGGGTGGCCGCCAACGCTACTGAACAACATACAATTAGCATGCACAAAGCATTTCCTTTACTTAATCGTGCCTCCTCAAAGCAGGTACGCACCGAAGATATCAATTTTTTCCTCCGGCCAAGACAAACCTTTCCTCATTTCCACGTTATACACTGCGAAAAAACTAACAAGCAAGCCAGAACAGTATCCCCCTTCGTAGTGGCTAGGTCCTTAACCGAAACTCTCGGTGCCGGGTACAAGGTTACCAAAATGGCCAGTGGAGATCTACTCCTTGAAATACGTGACAAAGACCAATTCGATAAACTGAACACCCTCACAACGTTTGGAGACACACCCATCAGTATTACGCCACACAGGTCTATGAACTCATCTTGCGGGGTCGTTTCGGACGCAGATTTGCTTGACCTGACCGAAGCTGAACTTCTTGAAGGATGGAAGAGCGAGAACGTGACAAACGTACAGCGTATTAAGATAAGAAGAGATCAAAAGGAAATACCAACAAAACACTTAGTACTGACCTTTGCTTCGAGCGATTTGCCGGAAACAATTCAGACTGGGTACACAAAGACATCTGTGAGGCCATATATTCCCAACCCCCGCCGTTGCTTCCATTGTCAGAGATATGGCCACGGCTCGCAAAGCTGTCGTGGCCAGAAAACTTGTGCTATGTGTGGAGTCGTGGGCCACGCGTCTGACAACTGCGAAGCACCTGCACACTGTGTAAACTGTGGCGGTAATCATGCCACGTACTCACGTTCTTGTTCTTTCTGGAAAAAAGAAAAAGAAATCATCACTTTAAAGATAAAAGAAAACATTACATTTAAAGAAGCAAGAAAAAGAGTCTCGCCATTTTATGGCCCTACATATGCTGATGCGGCGCGCCAGGGGGCAGTGTCGCACCAGCCCTCGCCACTCCTTCGGCCTGCGCAGAGCGAGCCATTGGCTGTGGCGCCTGCCCCCAAGGCGGCAGTAGTTGAGTCTACTCCGCCTACTATTGAACAGAGACCAGGGACTCCAGGGTCCTCGGGTCTCAAGGCCTCACCTCGCCAGGCGAGGCCCAAGCTTCGAAAAACCAGCTCGCATGAGCGGGCATCCAGTGCCTCCGAGGAGGCAATGGATACGGCGGCACCTCTGGTGCCAAAAGAGCGGGGCGGCTCTCTGGAGCGCGCCAAGAAAACCAAAAAGCTAATAACAGGGCCTGATAATAGCCCTGCTACTTGAGCTCGACCTTTCAGCTTAAACAAGTCACTTCCTTAACGTACACACAGCACTACTTTACTTCCAATATGAAACCACAAATTATACATTGGAACGTCCGAGGCCTGCTTAAAAACCTCGACGTCGTCCAAGAGCTTTTATACAAACACTCACCTCAAGTGCTGTGTGTACAGGAAACACACCTAAAATCCTCCAATACAAATTTTTTACGTGCTTACGTCATATACCGAAAGGACCGAGATGATGCTGTGGTGTCATCCGGTGGCGTAGCCATTATTATTAACCAAGGAGTAGCGTGTACACATTTACCACTCCAGACATCCCTTGAGGCGGTGGCTGTTCGAGCGGTACTTTTAAACAAACTCGTCACCATTTGCTCTTTGTATGTACCTCCCCACCACCGTCTTGAAAGACGTGAATTTCAGTCTTTAATAGACGAACTGCCTGAACCCTATTTGCTTCTTGGCGACCTATAGGAAAGAGCCAACCTACTATAACGTTGCCAACAAAACTTGCTCGTCTATAGACCTCAGCATCGTATCACTTTCACTTCTACCCCTATTGAAATGGAAAATCATAAACAATCCATATGGAAGTGACCATTTTCCTGTAGTGTTGAGTTCACAAACAACATATGAATGTCCTCTACATGTTCCCAAATGGCTGATAAACAAAGCAGACTGGGAACGGTTCCACAACACTACACGTTTTAGTTGGACAGACATATGTAGGTTAAACATAAATGAAGCTGTGAAGTACTTCACAGCTTTTCTAACTGACGCAGCAGCCAGGTGCATACCGCAAACATCTGGAATGCCCGGCAAACGACACGTCCCATGGTGGAACACGGAGTGTCGTAATGCGCGAAAGGAACAGAACAGGGCATGGAGATTGCTGCGCAACTCGCCAACAGCGGAAAATCTTGACACGTTCAAGAAAATAAAGTCTCAAGGAAGGAGAACGCGTCGGCAGGCCAGAAGAGAAAGCTGGCAGAAGTTTTTGTCAGGGATCAATTCATACACACAGGAGGCAAAAGTCTGGAACATGGTCGGTAGGATAGCAGGGAAACAAGTAGACACACTTCCACTCGTAAACACTCAAGGTGATACCTTGAAAGATCAGGCAAACTTCCTCGGGGCACACTTTGAACGGGTATCCAGCTCGTCCCACTATACTGACACTTTCCAAAAATACAGAACAAGAATAGAAAAGCAGAAACTCGAACACAAATCCACTAGATACGAGGCATATAACCAAGCTTTCAGTCTAGCGGAGCTCCGAACATCTCTAAACTCCTGCAGCACTTCTGCCCCAGGTTCTGACCGTGTGGTGTATGAAATGCTAAAAAACCTACCAGCCGAAACACGAAAAACCCTACTTTGTTTGTACAATGCTATCTGGTTTTCTGGCACTATCCCTACCTCCTGGAAAGAGGCTATTATTATTCCCATTTTGAAAGAGGGCAAGGACCCTTCTTTAGCTTCAAGTTATAGGCCTATTGCACTTACAAGCTGCTTGTGCAAAGTATTCGAAAAAATGATTAACTGCCGACTTGTACATATCCTTGAAACAAACAATTTGCTCGACCCATTTCAGTGCGGGTTTCGAGAAAGTAGATCCACCACAGACCACCTTGTTCGTATCGAGGCACAGATCAGAGACGCCTTTGTCCATAAACAATATTTTCTCTCTGTGTTCCTCGATATCGAAAAGGCGTATGATACAACATGGCGTGTCGGAATTCTAAGAGACCTGTCCCACCTTGGTGTGCGCGGAAGAATGTTTCATATAATCGAAAGTTACCTGTCAAACCGGACATTCCGTGTCCGTCTGGGCAGTGTGCTCTCTCAAACATTTGTCCAGGAAACAGGCGTGCCACAAGGTGGCGTGCTTAGTTGCACACTTTTTATTATCAAAATGAATTCTTTGCACTTGTCCATTCCCCGCAATATGTTCTATTGTACATATGTCGACGACGTTCAGCTTGGCTTCAAGTCATACAACTTGGCCATGTGTGAGCGGCAGGTTCAGCTGGGTTTAAATAAGGTCTCTAAATGGGCAGATGAAAACGGATTTCGACTTAACCCACAAAAAAGCACGTGTGTCTTGTTCTCTCGAAAGAGAGGCATGCACTCGGAACCTGACATTCGACTGAACGGGCAACGTATGTCCGTCAAAGCCGAGCATAAATTCTTAGGCTTAATCATGGACAACAAGTTGACCTTCGTACCGTACATCAAGTATTTAAATACAAAATGTTTAAAAGCCATGAATGTTATAAAAGTGTTGTCACGTACTACGTGGGGTAGTGATAGGCAATGCCTCATGAACCTCTATAAAAGCCTCATTCGCACCCGCTTAGATTATGGGGCCGTTGTCTATCAGTCTGCTACTCAAAGTGCCTTGAAGATGCTGGACCCCGTGCACCATTTGGGCATCCGCCTTTCTACGGGTGCTTTTCGCACCAGCCCCGTAGAAAGCCTTTATGTTGAGTCAAATGAGTGGTCGCTTCATCTGCAAAGAACCTACATGTCCTTTGTATAGTTCCTTAAGGTGAAAGCAGACAAGAGGCACCCCTCATACTCTACTATTAATGACTTGTCGAGCTCCATTCTTTTTCAAAACAGGCCTTCAACGAGGCAGCCCTTCTCAGTTCGCCTGAAGGGTCTAGCTGAGGACACTGGAGTGTCACTCGAACACAGTTTAATCGCTCCTGTAGCATACCCGCCACCGTGGCAGTGGCAGACTATAGATTGCGATGTGTCTTTTTTAGAAGTTACTAAACATGCGCCTATTGCCCATATTCGAACATACTTCTTGGAACTTCAACACAAATACACACGTCATGAGTTTTTTACAGATGCCTCTAAGTCTAACTCCTCTGTGTCCTACGCTGCTGTTGGCCCTTCCTTTTCGGATGCTGGCCCTCTACATCCAGGCACAAGTATCTTCACAGCGGAAGCTTACGCGATACTTGTGGCAGCTAAACACATCAAACAATCACAAATACAAAAAGCAGTAATTTATACAGACTCCCTCAGTGTGGTAACGGCTCTGCACAGTCTTAAAAAAACAAAAAAACCCCGTCCTCGTTTCACTTTACTCCATTTTATGCACCCTCTACACACTCAACAGACATGTTGTTGTGTGCTGGGTGCCAGGGCACCGTGAGATTCAAGGCAACGTGATGGCGGATCAGCTTGCTGCATCCGCCCACGAAAGCACCGCCACTACACCGACATCAATCCCGGCCCTTGATCTTAAGCCGTCTCTCAAACGAAAACTCAGGGACTACTGGCAGAGCAAGTGAGATGCACACACACAAAACAAACTACACGTTATCAAGCCACACCTTGGCCATTGGCCACCAGTATCAAAATCACGTCTAACAGAGGTAACACTAACAAGACTCAGGATAGGACTCATATACACGACACACACACATCTTTTGCCCGGTGGTGATCCACCATTGTGTGATAAATGTGGTGAGGCATTAACAGTTCTTCACGTTTTAATTCAATGTAAACATTTAGACACTCTAAGAAGACAACACTTCCCACTATCCTACCGACAACATATACCTTTACACCCTGCAATGTTCGTCGGTAGGGAACCGCTTTTTAGTCACAAATCATTATTAGCGTTTTTAAAGAAAATTCATAATTTTCATATCATATACCCGGGCATACCGTAGCACAACCTCTCTAGAGAGGTTTTTGCTGCGGTGGCTACACAGGAAAGCACTTGCCTCACGGCCCTTGCACGCAAGGGTACTAACGTGTGAGGTACTTGTGCTAATGCCACACATGTCCACCATCGTTTTTCATTATCACCAACTTTTGTCACCTATTCACACCACACACACCTTTCACGGCATGGTCATGATTTTATTACTTGTATGTTTTTACCCGCTTTACTGCGAGAAATCTTATGGCCCTTATACAGCCGCTAATCACAACCATTGTCCACATTCCTGCCTCATGAACTGGCGCTCTTTGGCCATCAAATGGCCCTTGCGCCAAAAAACACCATATATCATCATCAGAATATTGCCCTCACATCAATTCATTTATTTTTTAAGTTTAAAATCCTTGTATACCTACTTTAAGTATAGCAAATTTTAAAAAGTAACATATCTTACGGGCTAACGCTTGCATTCTAATGAAAATCGAATTATGTTACTTTTCAAAGTTTTTGCCGCTTTCTTTGATACAAAAGAAATTGTATTTGCACAGGTTTGTTAGGTTGTGCAGATTCGTTATATTGTGCAGGTTTGTTAGGTCATGACCAATATGCACATTTTTTTATAATATGGGGCATATATGCTATTCGAATTTGATTTGAAATTATTCAACCAAAAGCGCTATTCGCTTTGAATTCACTTTGAACCTGAAATTCACTATTTGCACAAGCCTAATAATGAGCGTTTAAATACTTGTGATTTTTAAGTTGTCTTGGCAACTATGAAAGCCTAGGCTTCACGCTACAAGCTCACTTCACTGGCGCTTTGCCCATTCTAATCAGTCAAACACGATCCTGGTCTACAGGAACACTGAAGATGCCAGGAAAGGCCATTGGCACAATGCTAGCGCTGAGTAGGCTCCGCAAACAAATTACTGCGCGCATACCTTGGCACTGTGTGGTGGTTTTCTGTGTCCTTTCTTCATACTGCGGCGTACTGAGTCATCAGAAACTGCAGATATTGAGAGAAACTTTAACAAAGCAGTGCAGGACTTGGAAAACACTAATGAATGAATGTGCTTGCTTAAAGCTGGCAAATTAATAATAATGACTGACTAGCGGGAGAACCTGTCAAGAGGATCAGGTGTTTTTTAAACTTTATTTTGTATCAATACGAGGTGCAGGTAACAGGAACGCAGACAAAAAGTCACATATCAGCTTTACAATGTCTGTGAATTTCACTGACAATAGGCAGCAAATGTGTGAAATTGTTTGGAATACTGTACTACTCACTCCCTATGTTGTACATTTGCTGCTGAATCCAGGGCCAGTTGTTTAATGTAGAGATATCTAAAGGAATTTCAAAAGTAAATCTTTCATGAAAAAACTAAAGGTCAGTGGAACTAGTAATGTAAAATCTAGACGGTGAACTTTTCTTTTGGGGTGAGCAAAGTACCTACCTATATCAAGCTATGTGGCTGTGAATGAAAGCAGTAGCAACAGTAAATTTCAACTGCATGTAAACTTACATTCGTCCCTCTGTAACCCAGCTGCCAGAGGCTGCCATCCGAGATTTGATCGTGGCCACGATAGCCCTCAAGTACACCCAGTCCAACTCTGTCTGCTATGCGAAGGATGGACAGGTAGGTGCTTTTGTAATGAAGGTCGATTAACGAGTGTTTTATGTGAAAAGGGCAAATTGGCATTCGTTTCTTTAGAGCAGGAAGTTACCAAGGATATTTATGCGGATTTCTCAGAAAGGAGGATCGCTTGTTAGCCAAAAATTTTGTCCTGGTACATGATTTGAGGCCTGATCTATGACTTTTACGGTGCTGCCATCCTACCACCCGACGTAGCCAGTAGTCTCAGTTGATAGAGGCACTACTAACCCTTGTACCGCATCTGCTGGTGTAATTTTCTTCGTTCAGCGAACTGGGAGCGCAGAGAAAACACAAAGGACGAAGGGTGCTGGTGTAATGATTTGCTGAAAAGGTAGCTAAAGCAATCACCCTGGAAGGGTGTTGGTTCTGGGTTCCTATCCTGCGCCAGGATAAATTTTGCCCAATTACCTGTTCTTGGGCTTCCCTTGCTTTCCATGGATGCAATGCAGCCAAGCTTCAGTGTCAAGAGACAGGCATATGAAATGTGCTGTTCATTGGTAAATAGTACTGTAGAGGCTGCACCTTTTGCATTAGTTATGTGTGTGTTTAGATCTCTGATGTCCTTCTATATGTCAATGCATCATTCCTAAGGGACCTGAAATGTCGCATCCTTTTTGTAGGTTATTGGCATTGGTGCTGGCCAGCAGTCTCGAATTCACTGCACACGACTTGCGGGTGACAAGGCCAACAACTGGTGAGTCGAACTGTTACTGCAGTGCATGTGTAGAAGTGGATCAGTAAGTCGGAGATAAAAAAATTGTGTTGGACTTTGGCAGAAATATTAATATTCCTGTCTAACACCAGTGTCTTCTGCAGTCAGCAACTTTTCGTTTGTAGGCTTGTGAAAGTAGCGAATCGTGAATTCGAAGTGCATAGTCACTTTGGTTGAATAGAATCGGAGTAGTAAAGATCACTTATTACAGAAAAAAAAGAGGCATATTTGTCATATATGAAATAACCTGCACAATACTTTTTTTAATTGAAACAAAGCCTGTGCAAATGCTGCATATTCAAACCTATATAAAGTATTGAATCGACATGATCAATCGACAGATTTATTTAACTCTAAAAGGACGCTAAAGGCAAGTGTTAAGTCGATATTGATTGTTAAATTGGCAGTTCAAAACATTGTATTGCTAGCTTTGTGCCAATGAAGTGCTTATTTTAAAATACAGTCATGTTTTAATGGTTCACATCGCATTAGCGCACTTCAAATCACCCGTGTCCGAAAGCAGTCCTTTAGATGTCACTATTACGGTGCCCAACATTGCCTTTACTACGCTTCCGCCTACACCAGTAGCAGCAGAGCGAAAGTAGTGGGAGTTACAGTAGCATCAACGGCCATTGAACAATCTTCTGCAATTTCGGAGGTCAAGGTTCTGCATGCTTGGTGCAACTGGGCCCCGCTAGATGGCACCACCTATCCAGCCTAACCAGCCAAAAACTGAACTTTTAAACCACTCATGCAATTGATTGATATGTGGTGTTTAACATCCCAAAACCACCATATGATTATGAAAGACGCCTTAGTGGAGGGCTCCGGGAATTTCGACCACCTGGGGTTCTTTAATATGCACCCAAATCTGAGCACACGGGCCTACAACTTTATCGCCTCCACCGATAATACAGCCATCACAGCCGGGATTCAATCCTGCGACCTGCGAGTCAGCAGCCGAGTACCTTAGCCACTAGACAACCGCAGCGGGGCCACTTGTGCCACTCTGCACAGTAACATCGGGCTGTTCTTTTTTTCTATAGATCAAACAGAAACGAACAAGCATCATATTATATTACATCTCTTGATGCACAAAAAGTCTTTTTTTGCACCTAGTTTGATTACTAGTACTTAATTGTAGGCGACACTCTCATGTCATCGGGATAATTTTGTAAATGTCCCACTCGTGGTGCATGTTGTGTGATACACTTGGCGGTAAGTTAGGCACTGCTGTTGATAATATTGCCATTTTAGATGCCAAATATTGAGCTTTCACTCTGGCATAAATTGTTGTTTTCCTTTAGTGTCCCTTTAAATTGGGGCTTTGTGATAATGCAGATTTTTTTTTTAAATAAGTGTTTTCATGGCTTGACATTCCTTTACTATGGTGAAACTATCCTCACAAGAGGTTGCATGTGAATTAATATACTTTTTAAGTGCTTTCACGACTTAGCACTCCTCTACTGCAGTGAAACCACCTCTAGTGGCGATTATGTATGGATTTTTATACATCAATTTGTTAATTTCGAATACTTCAAAATTTTCAATAATTTAAATTTAAATTGAAGCAAATTTGAATATTGTAATAACCGTTCAAACATTCAATGCATATGTAGATTCGCACAAGCCTATTCATTTGTAATTTAACCTTGCGTGGGAAATATCAATAGTGCTTGCCCTGGCCACACTGCGATTGATGCTGGTAACACGGTGTGATCGATTAACGCAAAGGTTGTTTAAGAACAGAACACTGAGCAGGGATGGTTGGAATGCAACTACCTAAGTGGAACATACAGTGTACCCTCAGAATGTAGTTAAGACGATGGAAAGCACTGTTTGTCATCTTTGCTAATTCTCTGTTGAATCGTTTTGTTGCGCTTCACTGGTGAAAAGGTTTGTACATCTGTGTACATTTGCGATCGTTAACGTATACATGTTCGTATAGAGCAAGCGCTTCATGGAAATTCATTGATAAAAATTGATATCAAACAGCTGTTTCATATAGTGCAAGATAGCTCTGAGGTATTAGACACAAACCTCATTATAACAAAACTGCATCTTGCACAAAATAAGCTTGTTATATCTGTGCATTATGTAGTTATAAAGGTTTATTACTAAGACTACTATCTATTGCAAGGCTATTCTTAATTTACTTGGTTATAACCAATATTTTATTATATCAGAGTTTTGTATATTGAGGTTTGAGTGTATTGAACATTAGACTTCTTTTTTTTTCCTAATGTACTCAATATGACGGATGGCACAGCCAGTTTCACATCATACATCTAGAACAGGGACAATTAATTTCATATGTATAACACTTGTCGGTTCTGTTTTTGTTGGTCGAGTGTATATATTTGGAAGCATATTGCTGCCGCCTCGTGCACTTAATGGGCAGAAGAGCTACAACTTTTATTTTGTTATCCTTAACATTCCCACGCTGTGGTGGTGGCAGAAAAAAGAGAGCGTAGAAGTTAGTGGCTGCTGTGGCTGAGTAAACGGTCGTTTGCTTCAAGTTTCTGTTCGTCGTTTCCTGTCGTGACAATACAGTCGAACTCCGCTACAACAAACGCCGCTTCAACGAAATTTCCGCTAAAACGAAAAATTCACAATTCTCCGTCAGAAGTCCGTAAGAGTCGATGCATAAGTATTGTCGCCACAACGAACACTTTTTCTTTGAACATCCCGCTTCAACAAAATTTTACGATGCAATTCCAGGCTCAGATACTTATTGCTATGCAGTAAACCCAATCTTTAACATTTTGATCCATTTTCAGAGCCTGAAAATGTGTCAACAAAGTCTAAAACACGTGTTGGCACCACCAGATACTGCCGCTATATTGCCGCTGTTCGGCAAGCACTGGGCACCGCCATTGCTCGATAGTGATGGCAGTGAGACAGCCCTGCTTTTGTTTTTTGCCACTGGCTTGCTTTTGAGCCGCTGACAATCCGAAACTGAAGCTCAGTCGCTCAGGTCGTGTTTTCGTTCTTGCAGCTGCTGGGTGCAACAGCGGCACGATGCCTTTTCAGATTCCGATGCTTATCATTTGTTTGCGTTTGGTCACTGTGGTAGCTAATCAGAGCGGCTGTTCCTCTGCAATATCAACAAAATCAGCTAGCCATGAGTAATGGATGATAAGTAGTAGTAGTAGTACAAAACTTTCTTATATACATAATCCAGACAGGCTTGAACTCCAGTGCCCGAGGAATATACGGGGTGGAGAGCGAAGTCTGTCCAGCAGGGTGGTGCCCCTATTCCAGGGCCCCACTGGCGCGAGCCATCCGTTCAGCTCTGTGGATCGGTCGCAGTTGATCCACTAGGGCTGGGCTAGACAGCAGCGCCTCCCATTCCTCCCACGTGCCAGTGGTGTCGTGTTCTTCATCGTGCTCTGCACACTCCCACGTGATGTTAAAGAGTGTTGGGGTGGCCCCACACTACAGGCATATACCTCTGTACGCCGTGGGGTAGACCAGGTGAAGAGTGTGCAGGTTTATGTAAGTGTTAGTCTGTATTCTTCTTAGTGCTGTTGCCTCCGTAGCGCTGAGCTTGCTATGAGGACGTGGATACAGCTGCCTATTTTCTCTGTAGTACCTTAAAATCGTTGCAAAACAAGGGTCCAGGGGCGTAGGGTCATCACTTGCATTGGCTTGAGTGGCTCGGTGATTTGTAAAGCCTCAAGCTGCCTCGTCCGTGCGCAGGTTCCCTGTCACACCATCGTGCCCCGGTGCCCAAGTCACAGCCTGTACGTATTTCACTGTGGGGTCCCATCCTGTCCCAACCAATATACGGAGCGCCTGTGCTCCAATTTTGCCCTTTAGATAGTTTCTGCAAGCTTTTTGCGAATCTGTAATGATTGTTAATGGAGCGTTTCGCGTCCATCCCTTTTTTATTGCGAGTGCTATGGCAACCTCTTCTGCTTGTGTTGTCGACGCCTGATCTATTGAAGCGCAGGCTGTAATTTTCCCTCTATGGTCGGTGACTACACACACATATCTCTTTGCATTGGTCTGATAAGGCGCGGCGTCAGTGAATCTGGCCGTGTTCAAAAATCTTGCCATTTTGTCAATGTAGTCAGCCCTTGCCTTTCTTCTTCCAGCATGCAGAGTAGGATCCATGTTGCTTGCTATTGGCAATACGGTGTACCATTCTCTAAGTTCGCTTGGTACTTCTTTAGTTTCTTGGTGTGTTTGTAATAAAGTATCGCGCCCTAGTTTTGTTAGGACTGCTCTTCCTGTTGGGGTCTGGAGAAGGCGATTTTCTTGCGCTAGTAATTGGGCCTCGGATAATTCTTCAATTGTGTTATGAAGACCAAGCGCCAGTAGCTTGTCGTTTGAAGTATTCCGCGGTAATCTCAGGGCTGTCTTGTAGGCCATTCTAATTATTTGGTTTGCTTTTTCCTTCTCTTCCCTGTTCATAATTTGATACGGAAGCGAGTATGTAATGCGACTGATGATGAGGCTTTTGACCAATTTTAAGGTATCTTGTTCTCTCATGTCTTTATGGTTGTTTGTTATTCGCGAGATCATGTGTGAGATCTGCTGTACTGATGTTTTGAGTTGATTTAGTGTGTGCAGACATCTCTGATTTGCTTGAAGCCACATTCCTAGTATGCGTACGGTATCTTTCTCCGGAATGACATTTCCGTCAAGCTTGACTTCCAGCTTTAGATTCGGGTCGATCCTCCGTGCTTTTCTCTTCGTGAAGCGAATGAGCTCAGACTTTTTGGCTGAGCACTGAAGACTCCGTATCCTTGCGTACTCTTCTATGGTGCTAGCTGCCTGTTGTAACCTATCTTCTTTCTCTGCTAGGCTGCCTGTGGTTGTCCATACCGTAATATTGTCTGCATATATCTCATGTTGTAATGGATGATAAGAATGACATAGAATAATGCAAAAAGTCACCGCTCCACGATACCCTGCCTCCATCTCGGCATTGTCGGATACTTTTGACGGCGAACAGCTGCTGGTGTTTACGTGTTAAAGCAATTGTTTGGTTTGTTGGTTTTAGACGTTGCTTCAGCGTGCTTTTCACCATGGCCTCGCGATGCATGGGTGAGAATCACGTTGTGACACTTCTGGGAAAAAATAGGAAGCCGCGGATATTTTTTGAATTTTGAGAATAAAGGTTCCTTTGTTTTGCTAGCTCAGATCAGTGATATTTTTTTTCTGTTTCGCCACAACGCAATTTTTTCCGCGCCTTGTCAGTTTAGTAGTAGCGGGGTTCGACTGTATTGAATCTCTGCCTAGGATGAAATGAGTGCTTTCAGAGGCACAAAGTGATTGCAGATACTAAACTGTGTACGTTAAGATGAAGACCATTTTTGAGCATGGCTTATTTAAACATTAGTCCGGCCACATTAGTTGGGTTGTGTGGCTATGTAGAATGTGTACATTGTTACATTGTTAGATAATTTCTAACATAGTAGCTGATAAAGGGCTGTTTACTTAACATAATTTTTTTTCATATGTTGGGGTCTACCAAATGCAGCTCAATAAAATTAAATATTTGAAATCAACAGGTGGCTGAGGCAGCACCCCAACATCAAGAGCATGGTCTTCAGGAAAGGTGTCAAGCGTGCCGAGATCTCCAACATTATTGACGTCTACGTTGGCGGCGTCTTTGGAGAGGCATGTGTTTTTGTTCTTTCTTTTGCACTGTGTTCTCGTGGAGTACTGCAATATACACAATTGTTTTATCGTGTGATGCTTTGCTTGTCATCGCTTAGGACATGCCTCTGGAGCAGTACCAGAACTCTGTGGAGAATCCTGTGCCCCAGCTGACTGAGGTGAGTTTTCTGATCATTGAGATAAGCAGCGTCACAGCGCCGACTCTCGTTACGGCCAATCTCACCTGAAGATGTATTTGTCATGCGTAGCGTTCATTGTAATATACTTTTGTATTTGTGACCTAATGAATGGCAAGAAAGGCTAACCTCTTTATTTTTTTTAGTAGAGTATCTTAATGTAACCTAATATGGGGGCCTTAACGTGCTTAGAGTTTTTTCATATGCATACTCTATTTGCCTGATTTATAATCTTGTTTTTGTAATGTGTGTGTATATCTTTCTACGCTTTTGGTTAAAACGTAAGTTTCTAGTAGCGCGTCGTCCTGTATCCTTTGTGCCTGTGTGTTGTGGCTTTTTTTTTTTCGTGCTTTTCTCAAACATTAAATTGCACGAACTCGCCCAACTGTCCCTGCTAGCTTCAAGCAGTGCTTGCATAAACATGGTCCTTAGATATTTCACTTTCTTTCGAATGCTTAATTCTTTGCGGTCTGGAACCTTTACTCACCTTCCATCCCTTGTAATGGGGGGGAAAAAATCAAGAAAAAGAACCAACACATAATGCAAGAGAAAAAGCGCATGTGAAACAACCATCAAACAGCTCGTCAAGCAGTGCCCAACCACAAGCTGCTGCGTCATGTTGCATTGTTGATAGTGATCAGCAAAGGGTTTATGAATTTAAAATTAAATGCTGTGGCTGGTGCTTTGGAAATGGACTTTTCATCTCTTGTTTTTTTTCTTCTTTACAACAGGCGGAAAAGAAGGCCTGGATTGCGAAGTTGTCTGGCGTGGCCCTCAGTTCAGATGCTTTCTTCCCATTCAGAGACAACATTGACAGGGCACGTCAGGTAATAGTCATCTATCATGCTTTCAGTAAGTTCTGAATGAACTGGTGGGTGAGTGGGTAGAGTAACATTCAGGTGGCACTTTGGTGTGCTACTTCTCCGTACAGTTCATAGATGGTAGCATTTTGCTTGTCAAGAGTGCAAAGCTTAGCTTATTACTATGGTGTGTATGTGCTTATAAACTGGCTTATAAACTGGCATATCTTGCTAGTGCGCTGGATGATATTGGTGTTGGAGGTAGGATTTTCCTTGTGTGTCTTTTTTCTTTTTTTTCTTTATGTGTGAATTCCTGTGTGAGCTACCTTTGTGCACTTTTACCGACGTCAGTTTCGTCCCGGAAATTCAGTAAACTTTCGGTGGACCCCACAGTGAACCACTTTCATGTTAAAAGTTCACACGTATATGATAACACACTGTGCGCTGCTCTGTGTGAACTCCTCGAGCCTCAATATGATCGAAATCCTAAGCAGTATAGACAGCGTAGTTAGAGTAAGGCTAACTTCAGGAGGGCACTGAGATTTGTTCGTCGTAAGAAAAAGGCTGTGGAAGTCACGAGGAGCATTGATTAAAGGTGTTCCTTAGAGCCAGCACTTTCATTTTTTCATGCAGGAGTTTAAGGTCTCACTGATTAGCCCTAAGCATAACTTTTAAGCTCCACACTCTTTGTGGGGTCTTTAGAGAAGGCCATACACAAGAAAGTGTAGTACGGCATTGATACCTCGGTGTACGAGCTTAAGTTGTGCACACAAGATTCCTACTTGTAAAAGCTTTTGCTAAACTATGAATGTCTTCGTTAAATGTGCTCTGTGCTGGCCTCTACTGCCTGCTGATGAATTCTTGTAGTACTTCAGGTAGACGAGGCTGTTAGCACAGCGCATTTCAGGTAGCACTAACTTGTATTCCTTCTGCATATTCAACATTGTCGGGGCCAATGCAAGACAGGTGGCTCAATCACTGTGTGCATGGATGTTTTCAGAGTGGTGTGCAGTACATTGTCAGCCCTGGAGGTTCCACCAACGATCAGGGAGTTGTGGAGGCATGTGACGAGTATGGAATCACTTTGGTACACAGTGGTCTACGCCTGTTCCACCACTGAGCAGAGGTGTAGGTGGCCAGAGTATCGACCGCCAGCTAGGCTAAGTCTTCTGGTGTCTGTCCGAATCGTTCATTGGGAATTTGCTGTGGATGCAAACAAAAAATGTTGTGCAGCATTATACACACTGTGCACTCGTCTTCAGATCATGCAAGTATGCGGTGTACATAAATTTTTTGGATATGAAACCCGAGAATAAACATTTTGCAAATTTGTTTGTGTTGGGTGCATTATTCTCTTCTGAAAGCAACTGTGAGAATACAAGCCAAAGAAAGTTGAATTGTGCTTTTCTATTTTCTTCTCGTATACCTGCTAAGAGCAGCAGCGGCCTAGATCATGCGTTCGAGTGCAAACACCAATGTGTGGAATGCACACCATTTTTCCTGTTCAATTGTCAGGTGGCATTCACCAATTTCTGTCATGGATTACTACTGGTGAGTAACTATATATTGTTGGTATGCTGATTGAAGCTGAAGAGTTGAGCGCAGGATAGGCCTCTTTTGCAGTTTCATCATTCTTATTGTATAGTAAACGGCCCACTGCATAGCTGAGTTGGCTCAAACAGTCGTCTGTTTGTGCATCAGTTTAATTAAGGTAAGCAAATATGTGGCATACGCATGTACACAAAAAATTCAGTAGATGCCATGTACCTTGAAAGTTGATGTTAAGCGAAGCATGTGGATGCAAGGTGAATGTGTGTATGTTTTTTTTATTAAGCGAGTCTTTGTGAAGTGGCGCTCAATATATGTACAAGTGCACACACACGCATATGTTAAACAGCTTATGGTTTGTATTAGCAGTAATTGTTTGCGATTGTGTAACGATGCTGATAGCAACATGGATATCAGAAACACCAGAAGTGGTAAGCTTATATAAAGAATTGGTGTTTGCTCTGGGAATCGCGAGGATAGTAGCTCTCAACACTGCTACACAAATGAACCCCAGGCGATGGTGCCTAACTGCAATTGACGTTGATCCTACATGACTGCCGTATCATATGAGTAAATATGTAATGTTTATAAAATTTTATAGCCAGTACTGAAACTAGAGTTGACGTTCCACGAACATTAGGGTCTATGTATTTGCAAAGCATATAATTCTGAGACCTGGCATGGCTCTGTGGTAGAATACTTCATTGCCATGCAGAATGCTAGGGTTCGTTTCCTGCTGAGGCACTCATTTATTTTTTGCATTCGTACGGTCAACGCGGCCTATGTTAGCGTTAACGCTCAAGCATTAAAATTACTCATGTGTGTTCTCGCCGTTCCTGGGTGTAAAATGTCGATCACCAGTGGCACATATGTGCCCTTGGGTATGTGCCACTGTTTCCTGGACAATGCTTAATGTCATACGCGAAAAGATTCTGTTACTACTCTTGTCATGAACAGTGTGGCGTATTCATCAAGTTATTTTACCCTTCTGTACTAGATAGATAGGTAGAGAGATAGATGCCCAAAGTGCTTGTAGTACGCCAAGAAATGCTTCGCATTTAAAAGGTCTGCATTGCATGTTTGTGCATACTTAGGTGACATATTGTGTCTCGAACATGTGTTGCCTTGCAGTAGAGATGGCCGTGCAATCTTGAATTTATTAGAAAATATGCAGAGACAAAAAAGTTGTGCTGTGGGGCTCCCAACTGTTTGAGTGTTGAACTGTCAAAAGTCCGGTGAAATATTCTGGTGAAATATTCAGGATGGTAACGTTTCTATTGCATGCAACTTATATGCAAGCTTACAGTTTGATAAACCTGGTAATAACATTTTCTTTATTCTGAGAGGCAGAAAGAAGGCTGTACGAAAAGGCAGTTTTGTTTGCCTTTTAATAAAGTCGATTATTATTATTATTATTTTTAGTAGTAGTAGTAGTAGTAGTAGTAGTAGTAGTAGTAGTAGTAGTAGTAGTAGTATTGTTGTTGTTTAAAAAACATTGACTTGTTGCTAGAAGAACAGCCGCTGAATCGCTTCATGGCACGACAACTACGCCAACTCATAAGATACACGTATATATGGTCTAACTGTGCCACTACTGTTTCTGGCGAGCTACCAGTGACTAGGAAGATTCCCGCCACATTTCAAAAATCGGCAGCTTCGTGGAGTTATTGTAGACCATGACAGCGTTCAATAGTAGTGGTAGTAGCAAGCCTTGTCCACCTAGCGACAAAAAGAACAACCTTAGCGCATTTTGAAAAATTATTGTGCACCGAAACCGGTAACCATAATGTGCGCGTCAGAACTGCTGATTCAATTTCGCATTAACGACAGAAATGTAGCGTTGCAGCGTGAGTTTGCATTTGGTTCGTTTGTGAGCTCGTCACTTCCGCTAGGACGCCATTTGTGTTCCGCTTTTGCACGTAACGTTTTGTTGCGGGAGCACAGCAGGTACGGAACGCACGGACGAGCAAACGGCAGGAGGCAAGCGCTGCGCGAAGCTGCCGTGCTATGTTGGGCTTGGATGTAACCGCAAACCAATCGTGACGACTGTTCCAATTCATTCCGAGGCAGTCCACCGCTGCCGGACATTGTGCGTGCGTGTGCGGACTTGCGGGCTTCGAGATAGGTCTTGTCTGTCACGAAGCCCGGGTTGGTTTTGTCTGCTAGGTTTGGAAGAAACCCGGTGCAACCCCCTGCCGGCGCCATGCCCGATATGGAAATAAGTGACTCGTCCTTCTTATAGGAAATCGTACACCGACGGACCGCGCCTGCATCCAGGGTAAGCCCCATTCATTGCGCATTTCGCCGCCGATACGCTTGGCTTCGGCCGTAACAACGTGCACAAGCGTTCGAATTTGCCTTGTGTGCCGTCGGAAAATATGGCATCATCGCACCGCCGAAAGTGCACGCAACGAATCGCGGTTCACGATTTTTTTTGACGCGGCATCACGATGCTCGCGTGTTCCTTGCGAAATGGACTGCCAGTCGCGCCGTTCAAATAACCTCGGGAAGAACGTATACCCCCTGAAGCAACTGTGAAGTGGAGCACGCGTGACGCTGATGTCGCGAGCAGGTAAGGCCGACGCGGGGACCAACTTGTCGTGAGAACACGCTGCGTCTGACCTCGACGTCGATAAGGAGGCAGAACAGCATCCTGCCTTCCTTCGCTGGCTCAGGCGCCGTGCTTCGTCGCAAGGGTCCCCCTACGAAGGGACGTCTTTCGCCTTAAACTCGTTAGACGTAAAACGCGGACCGCTAGTTACACTGACCCAGTGGCCCCAGCAGGTTCCGACACGATCGCGTCTCCAGGTTCTTGTTTGTCAAGCTTGACGCTTTGTTCCCTTCTGTCGCGTAGTGAACGCCGAGTTTGCCTCCAGATGCGCGAAAA
Source organism: Rhipicephalus microplus (assembly GCF_043290135.1). Lineage (NCBI taxonomy): Eukaryota > Metazoa > Arthropoda > Arachnida > Ixodida > Ixodidae > Rhipicephalus > Rhipicephalus microplus. The sequence continues at coordinate 114,327,258 of NC_134703.1, read as the reverse complement.
GGTGTTGCCATCGAGGCGTTTGAGCGCTTATCGTGCGACGACTACCGAGTCTCTTTTCGCTTTAGTGTGTCGAGGAGCGCGACTCTCTCGCTCGCCTTGAACTGGCCGTCGTAACATGGCAGCGCGTTAGTCATCAACTGTGGCCGTGATACGCGCGAAGAACTGCGCGGAGCAAGCAAACATGACCGACCACGGCTTCTTTGTTGATACGGTGCGCTCGGAACACTGTATCCGTGCATCGTCTGCTGTTGCATGCAGTCGTCTGTAGGCGGTAAGTTTCACGACTCGTGACGAGTGGTGTATGTATGCCCCAGTCTCTGGAAGTGCGATGGCCTTCATGCATGCTTATTGTGATCTAGATAGCGAAAATAGATAGTACAGCGTTAAGTCGCGTTTGTACCGTCGAAAACCAGACTGATCCCCGGTGCTTCACTCGTTTTTTATGCGCAGTGATCGTTTAACAGCTGTTAATAACAATTTTATCATTGTTTGCGATATATAAATGTCTTTGTAAGAGCAGTTACGAAGGGACGCGTTGCGTTTTGTGTGCATTTAAATGCGGATATTTGAATTTACACCTGAAGGTAGTTGCTCCCGTAAGTACAGGCGGCCAGCGGAAGTGTTTCGGCGGAAGCTCTCCGGTTTTGCTTGTGTGTTTATGGCTTTCGTGCACTGCGCTTGGCGGTTTGACGCTGACTTGTATCCTTACCAGCAGGATGTTGACAGTGAAAAGAAAGAAAAAATAATGACACAACGAGTGTTCGGAGGCCAGTGTTTATTCCCCGTTATGAGACGTATATGGCATGCGGCGTTTTCTTCGCATTCCTTTATTCACTAACTTTTCTTGGTGAGGAGTAATTTTCTTGTTAATTTCTGGTTATCCCCTTCTTTCTAAGGCATGCATCTGTCTACAAAAGTCTGTTTGGATGCAAAGGAACCTCGTTTGATATCATGTCCCAACGTGCGTTTTATTTAGGGGAACTGTGATGCGTATTATACTTTCCAGATTTTGCTGTCAATGGAGAGATTTCGAAAATATTCGTCCAAGTGATTACTTGAAAGCGGTTCAGTGCATCCATATGTGCGCGTTGAATTGCCTACTGTAATCCCGTCTCTAGATTAGCCGGTCCACTACTGCCAAATTAATGTTTTTCTTTTCGTTACTCAGTGTGTTACAGGGCACACGTTTGCCTGTAGAGCTGATGAAATATTCCAATTGTATTGCTTCTAGTGGCGTTTTCTTTGCGGATTTGCCACGTTCTGCATATACATGAACATTCTTCTCGTCTTGTTCACTTTCGTTACACCGCACCTATGTTCAGAACATATAGTTCAGTTGTAAGTGACATTTCAATACATTTGGTAAACTACTCAGTGACTGAACTGACTCTGAGTGAAGAGGATGTTGCCCCGCCGCGGTGGTCTAGTGGCTAAGGTACTCGGCTGCTGACCCGCAGGTCGCGGGTTCAAATCCCGGCTGCGGCGCCTGCATTTCCGATGGAGGCGGCAATGTCGTAGGCCCGTGTGCTCAGATTTGGGTGCACGTTAAAGAACCCCAGGTGGTCAAAATTTCCGGAGCCCTCCACTATACGGCGTCTCTCATAATCATATGGTGGTTTTGGGACGTTAAACTTTGGGACGTTAAACCCCACAAATCGTTAAACCCCACGTTAAACCCAACGTTTTGGGACGTTAAACTTCACAAATCAATCAAATCAATGAAGAGGATGTTGCTAGGTGCTACTCTGCAAACTGTCTAATTTCGCCTCTTGGTCGATATACCTGGCGGGCAGGTGCCGTCATCCCTGGTACATGTCACCTCGAAATTCCTCCTCAATGTCTAATTCTGCTGTGGTGGCATTTTCAGCCAATCAGAGGCTTTGTAGCGGCCATCTTCGCCAATCAGAGTGACAACATGGCGGAATACCACAGTGCCCAGAATAGCAACCGCTCTTATATCAGCTACTATCATGGGCCTCCGGAAAAGCGGATATTAATGGGAGGCGGCTGCACCCCCGTGGATATCGGGCATTTTTTTTCGATGCAGTAGCGATATGATGTACACAGCTTGATTAGCACACTCTGCCCCCCCCCCCCTTATCTGTGGGAAACGGCCTTCAGGATTGTCAACCGACTTTGCACTCTGGCTACCTGTGCTGGAATTGCCCCAGTGCGGATGCACCCTTCTGGAATAAGTTATGCTGACACCCTTACCTATTACCGAATATTTGCCAGTAATTAGCCAATCGTTAACAAGCATTATTTAACGCTAACCTTTGCTGTTATAGCTACTGAGTATCGATAGTTGAATTCTTTCGGGAATAGTCGTCGTATTCTGTTTACAAAATGTGTGTAGAATAAGCCCGTGAGGGTTTTGTCTTCATATATTTTAACGCTTCGTAAAAGTAAACAGTGTTACCTTTGTCATCCATAATGGTTTTATCTTGCATTAAGCGCTGGAAACCTTATTAAAGGGACACTAAAAAGAAACAATGAGTTTTAGATTGGGAAACTGCTTTCTCGGAACTATAATGCCGCAAGTTACACGGTCTTAAGTTCATTAGTAGTGGCAAATATCAAGTTCGAAGTTTCATTTTTAAATTTCGCGCCGAAATCTCCGCGCGTGACGTAAGAAATTTCAAAATGTATCTTGTATTTTAGTGACACTGGCTCGTTGAATTTTTTTTTTGAAAATTCGTATGCGAGGTCTGTGGCACCTACCCGCAGACGACAATGCACTCCAATTTTATCGATTATAAGCGACGTAGGATCCAATAGACGCATTCAAAAGTGATGACGTCACGGTGTTCCGCGCGGGGATTTCAAGGTGGCGTCTCCACGCATATTTTATTTTCGCGCCTTTTCTCGCTTACTAAGCGGCGTGTCGCGGTACGAGATTGTGAAATTGAACTTTACTAATATTTGAAAAAATCGTTTTGCTCTTTGCAGGAACAGTCTCGCACACGCTTAGCGCGTTATGGACACTCAACGCGTTCCATTTACGCCAAACAAATGTCGCTCTCGGCCGTTGACTGCGATCGCTTGTTTTCGCCAACGCATTTTGTTTGTATCAGTTGATACTTCGTGACGGTGGCGCCTGGCAGCAATACAGAGAAACAGCGCTTCCTTCCAGGGCAGCTGCTGTGTACCGTGTACTCGGATTTGGGTGCACGTTAAAGAACCCCAGGTGGTCAAAATTTCCGGAGCCCTCCACTACGGCGTCTCTCATAATCATATGGTGGTTTTGGGACGCGCTGTGTAGGGAAGCTGTGTAGCTGCTTCCCTACACAGCTTCCCTATCATCAGCTGCTGTGTAGGGAAGTCAAGTAAAAGTAAGAGCAACAAGAAAAATGCTTAGCCTGCTTGGGTTCTACGAAATTCCAGTGACTCAGGATTATTATACTGAAGTAATTGCTTCATCGAATTTAATGGTAAAGGTGCTCGCATAACACTTTCGTAGATAATCCATTCTTATATATATATATATATATATATATATATATATATATATATATATATATATATATATATATATATATATATATATATATATATATATATATATATATATATATATATATATATTATTCCTGATGAAGGCCAGACTCTAGGCCGAAACGTCGAAATAAACCACGTTGTGACCGCTCACGGAGGATCTACTAGACTATATATATATATATATATATATATATATATATATATATATATATATATATATATATATATATATATATATATATATAATATTTCTTCAGCTTAACTTCATTCGATCGCCGCGTTATCTGGTGACTCTTGAAATGCATGGCGCATTCACTTTTAACCGTGACTGATGAGGAATGTACGTTTGACGCAGAGCATGCGTACACCTTTTGGTAATTTTGATAACATCGCGCTAGCATCGGCATCAGCATACGGTAGTTAGTAATATTGGTGAGAAGGAGCGAGATCAGCGATAAGACGATAAGGGTTACACCGGCTTTCTGGACACTTGATCGCTCAGATAAGGCTGATATTGCGTATGTATCTTTACAAGCAAACAACGTAGCAGAAGCAGTGGCCGATCCAAGGGGGGGGGGGGGGGGGTACGACTTTTTTCCCTATAACCTGCGTCAGCATCCCCCCCCCCTCCCTCGCTTCAGTGTTTGCAGGTGCAGTCCACCTGCTATCCAGAATTAGAACAAATGAGTGAAACCACTGTGAGTAGAGATAAAAGAGTATTTATGCTATGAAGTGGTCTTTTCTGCTAGTAAAAACAGTCATGACCGCGCCGCCCTTAATGTGTGTGGCAGGATCCACCCTTAAGCTCAGATTTGGGTGCACGTTAAAGAACCCCAGGTGGTCTAAATTTCCGGAGCCCTCCACTACGGCGTCTCTCATAATCATATAGTGGTTTTGGGACGGTAAACCGCACCAATCAATCAATCAAGGATCCACCCTTGAGCAGTAGGCGCCAGCACACGAGCCTGTTCTCTGCTCTTACGCATCGCAAAGAAAATCCCGTTATATACGGTGCCCAGGGGTCAACGCTTGCGCGATGTTAAAATAAATAAATAAAAAAGCTTGCAACGTTGCACATTAGCTCAGAAACCAGTGGCAACGAGACTATATTGCACGCTTGCCGCCGCAAGGCGTCACAGACCGCATGCATCGGCTTACTATAGGGAATCTTTCAAAAACCATGCATTGCGCAAAAAAAAAAAAAGCCGCACACGATGACTGCAAGGATGACGACATTTGCGCAAACGTGCGAGTTTGCGCAAATGTCGTCGCCTCTACAGTCTTTCGTGTGCTGTTTTTTTTTCTTTTTGCGCAATCCTTTAGTTTCTGAAATAATGCACCAACTAGGTCCTGATTGATCGATATGTGGGGTTCAACGCCCGAAAACCACCATATGATTGAGAGACGCCGTAGTGCAGGGCTTCGGAAATTTGGACCACATGGGGTTCTTTAACGTGCCCCAAAATCTGAGCACACGGGCCTACATCATGTTCGCCTCCATCGAAAGTGCAGCCGGTATTCGATCTCACGACCTGTGGGTTAGCAGCCGATTACCTTATCCACTAGACCACCACAACGGGGTACAACTAGCCCCTAAACGTGTGTCATCAATGGGAAATGATGAAAAAAAAACGAATGTTGCCTACAAGAGGGGACACAGGGTCTGAAGAGGTTACAACTGTTGATGCAAATGATGATACAGTCTGTTGATGCCCCCTCTGTTGATGTTGAACTGTTGATGCCCCCTCTGTTGAACTGTTGATGCCCCCTCATGATACAGTCCGTAGCGGGCCCGAGCCCCCTACAATAGAGTTTTCTACAATGCTTACTAGAGGGAACTCTGGCGCTAGTGTCTATGGGAACTGCAACGCACGGCGCTTCAACGAGCATGCGAATGATGGGTAGTACACACATTTGTCTAACATCCGTACTTCTGGCCTGCTTTTGGCTCCGTGTGTGTTCGTGTGGCTTGGAGCTGTTTTCTTACGAAACAAGTATTAGCGAATATTCAGTGGTTGCGCTTCGCCATTTTATTTTTTTAGACTTGCTTTTTAAATCAGCTCACGAAGTTCAAAAGGGTTGAATCTTTCTTACAAAACAAAACCGAAACAGCAATAAACGAAGCCGCAAGTATATACGATTCGCCGCCCGCAAGTACGAAGACTAGGCAAATGTGTGTACTACCCATCATTCCCATGGTCGCTGAACGATCGCAGCGCCAGAGTACCCTCTAGTTAACTTTAGGAAATTCTATATGCTCTAGACCGCTCCGTACTCTCCGACAATGTGCTGGCCATTATCTGCAGAAAAAAAAAAAATATTTGCTACGTCTTTTCGGCGTACACTGGCGAAATAGCGAACCTGGTGACGTGCAGTGGGGTTGAGTGAATCGAGAATGGAGTGACATAAAGTGGGTTAAGTGACGGGAAGCAGTGCTGGGCGTATAGTGGGGAGAGGTGGGAGCAGTGGCACATATCCGTAGAAGGATTTACCCCATTTCAATGGATAGATCCCACTTCGACCTACGACAGCCCCCCGTACATGAAATCCTGGTACAAGAACAGCTTCGCCGGTAAAGAAAGCCTTTAATATGGATGACGTCACTTGAGTTGATGCGAGTACTTGAATGCGGCGTCGCTACAGGTCTTTCATCTCTGTGCTCACTGACGTGGGGGGCTCGGTGTTTTTTTTTTCCTTTTGTTTATCGTGATAGCAAGCTCATTTATCTGTGCAGCGTAACTTGACATTAAGGTGCCGTGTCACATTAGGTGTGGTTTGTCCGAAGGAACTGGAGCAGACTGTCTCGCGTGTGACCAGCCAGCCGTGTTCATTACGTATGCACGCGCGTTTCCACTCTATGGTGGCACGAGGAGGGCGTGTTTGTGTCGTTTGCGAGTCAAATGCGCCGCTCGTCGATATCTTATACGCCTGGAAGTTGCGTTGATCGACTCACGGTCGGGAGAATCGGAAGTGGGGGGGGGGGGGGGGGCAGAAAAATCTGCGTAAGTAAAAGCGTTCGTGCGAGGCGCCATTTCCGGCTCATTTCTCTACGGATATCATTTAGGCATCTCTTCTACCACTGCTATTTGATTCAACACTGATTGAGAGTAAGGTCGACAAATGTAGTTCTAAAATCGGCACGGAAATTCAACCGGGTATGAAGCGCTTCTCGCACTTCGTTCGGCTGCTGACCTGACACTCGGTGGTTCGATTTCGGCCGAGGGAGTCGCATTTTTTGATGGAGGCGAACTGCTAAAGGCCATGTGTATATCGTGCGCGCGTCAGTGTGCATTAGCGAATTCCCGCAACCCTTCACAACGGCGTGCCACATAGTCTTGGTTTTGGCACGTAAAATAACAGGTAGTATACTAATTACTATACTGCCCTTTATTAAAGCAAAGGGAGAACGAAAAAATGGCTGAGGAATGCGAACTAAGTTGGTCAAGGGGAAGGAACGAGATAATTTATATTCAATAGGTGACTCCCTCGTAGAAGCAGCAGCAGCGAAAGCCCTGGCTCACTTTTGATGAGTTACATTCATTATTCATGACTCCGACGAAGGAGTCAAGAGGACGCAAGCGATTAAACGTTGTTTAAGAGACGGCCTTTCGTTAACTTCGCCCTAATGCATCGATTATTCGGAGATGTAATGAACGTCGACAATAATGTTTTTAAGCGTTGTGGCGATAAGTGGTCGTCGTTGCGCCAGTGTTACGTCGCAATATGTTTCTTTTTTTCCTCACTTGTGGCTAAGACTGTACTTGAACATTCCTAATAAAGTTTCCAGCGCTTATAATGGTAAACAGGTAAATAGAGCCGTTATGGAGGACAGGGACAACGCTTTTGTTCTACTCTTCTTGCACTACGCACTGGACTATTTGAAAGCAAAGCCCTCGTGGGCTTTTTATACGCTCATTTTGTCACAGAATACGACGAGTATTCGAGTATTGCTGAACGAATTCAAAATACTTAGTAGCTAACAGTAAAGCTTAGCGTTGTTAATGTTGGCTAAAATACTTGAAACTCGCTGCACCCGTTCCTTCGCTTCTCGATAGGCTTCTCCTATAGGTATAGATGATGTAACATAAGACATGCGGGCGCAGGCTCCTCGGTCCTGATGAGCGAGCATTTCCTTACGTTTCGTCTATCGCGACGTGAATTAACGAAATATGGTGCAGGAAGGCGCCGAATGCACCAGTGAGGCCGTTTTCATTCATATGCGTCTAGCGCCTTTCATTTCGATGTTAAAACGATAAAACGCCAAGGTTACAGTACACGATGGAGGCACCGAAACCCATCCGGAAAATTATATATTACGCTGTCAACTGAGCATACGCGAGTCATCGGGGCTCCTTTTCCGAGTAGCTGTCGTTTCTGCGTGTGATAGACGAGAAGTAAATCTTGTTTCAAGTGCAAAGTTTTGAAAATTGGGGTGAGGCGTTTTCCTTGTAGCCTGTGTTACTGTCGTGCCCCGTCGCCCCGCCGCGGTGGTCTAGTGGCTAAGGTACTCGGCTGCTGACCCGCAGGTCGCGGGTTCGCATCCCGGCTGCGGCGGCTGCATTTCCGATGGAGGCGGAAATGTTGTAGGCCCGTGTGCTCAGATTTGGGTGCACGTTAAAGAACCCCAGGTGGTCAAAATTTCCGGAGCCCTCCACTACGGCGTCTCTCATAATCATATAGTGGTTTTGGGACGTTAAACCCCACTTATCAATCAACCATGTGTTACTGTCACCGTTACTAAGTATACGTTGCGACAATTATAGCCAACTTGGTCATTCGTTGTTCCCCAAGTATTGTTTCTATAGTTTCTTTTTCTTTTTGTTTTTTTTTAACTGCAGAATTGTTCCAGATGGATGAGTGTCACTTTATATAGTTGGTCTGTGGAGAGATACCTGTCGAGGAAGCCTTGGCGTGTGGATTGTGCTACCTCGACTAAAAAAACAAGACAACAACAAAACGGGAGAAAAGGGTGCACAGCGTGGATGCGACACCTGCGCGTTGCGAAATGCCTCCTGGTTTACTTTCCCTTCGAAGAAAACGAGCGCTCTGCATGTAGGCGCGTTGCATAGAAGAAACGGAAAGAGCGAGTGAGAGAGATTGTGTGTCTGGGACGGAGATGTATGAGCAAGGAGCACTTTATGCATGCATGCATGCATGCATGCACTTAGAAAAAACAAACAAAAAACGACTGTGTCGCGAAAGGTGCGCGTGGTCGCGAAACGTGAGTATAGGTGCCCGCCGTAAATCTCGCATAATTTAGCACTTGCTCGACGGAGCGGCTATTCACGCTCCCGCACGGGCGATCGAACAAAGCCACACATTCACATTTACCGACATTTAAAACCGTTAATGTCCTTAAGTGGTGTTGGAATACCTTAAGGTAGAAATATTGCTGTCTGTCTGCCTGTGACACGAAACGATTCGGCCACCCGGCCCAAGTTTGAGCGCTCGCTGGAACACCCAGCCATCTTGAAATGGTGGCTGCGTTCATACTTGTGAACACTGTCGATCAAGAAGGAAATACGATGCACATCTGAAGCGCAACATCAGTACGTAAGTGTTAGGTGGCGTGTTCTTTTACTAGAAAATACATAGATACGTGATTCTAAAGACGCCAGTGTTCTTTATGACTAGACTGCAGTTACATTGAACTGGTAATGACTGGCACTATACAGTGGGCTCACACATGCTCATTACATGCAGTGAATGTGCATGTGTGTACTTCCAATTGCATCTTAATATTTATTTATTTTGCATTAATTTGTCGTGTTAGGCTGCGCTGGAAAAGCGACGCTGTGCACGGAAGAAAGCTGCAGGCAGAAGAGTATCGACGACATTTGCGGCGAAGCACGCAGGTACGCGGCCAATTTGTTTTGTGCCGGAACTTCATTTACGTTCGTGCGTACCGCCGTGCGGAGGAAGATCTCACGTATGGCTATAAACTCCTTTATTTCTGCTTGAATTGGCCAATCGAGGTTTATACGCCTGTTTGGGGAATACATGAAGGGTCTTTGTGTGTGTGTGTGTGTGTGTGTGTGTGTGTGTGTGTGTGTGTGTGTGTGTGTTGTGATCTCTGAGCTTTTTTTTTTTGTAGTTTCCAAGTCTCGACATGCACGATTGAGAGCGTTCTTTCCGAGCGTCGTATACCCCATTAAAGTATCACAAAGAGTGAAGCGATCCTATAGGTGTTTATGCACCTGACGTCATCCGCCAGGATCGCTATATAGTGTCGGGGTCGCCATTTCGGCGGTCCGCGCGCCCGGCCACAAGCGCGAAAAACGCGCTGTGTTCGACATATACCTACGGCGATTTCGATGTTTACAGACCTCCGGAACACCTCCTGCACGCCGAAGCATCGACAGCAGGACAGCGCGTATGAACGGACCATCAAAATAACGTGGCGATGGTGTTTGCTCCCTTGCGGACCAAGGCTCAGTGGATGCCCCCCCCCCCCTATAGTATGACGTTACTGGACAACATTTGGCTCATGGGTTCGAATCCCGGCTGCGGCGGCTGCATTTCCGATGGAGGTGGAAATGGTGTAGGCCCGTGCATGTGCTCAGATTTGGGTGCACGAACCCCGGGTGGTGGAAATTTCCGGAGCCCTCCACTACGGCGTCTCTCGTAATCGTATGGTGGTTTTGGGGCGTTAAACCCCAGATATCGTCAACAGTTGGCTCATACTTTCTAAGTAAAGAAACGTACAGCTTCTCTCGCGTGATGGTCGCGTGCTTCTCTGCAAGAATGAAGCGATATGAACAGCTCGTGCGCGAAAGGTGCAGGACGTTTCTCAAAACATCGCAACAGTTGAGTGGAGTACTTCGACGAGACATGTGTATGGCTCGAATGAATTTTTGGACTATACTGACTTTGCGTGATAAACAGTGTTTATACTGCCCTAGTATATACTGTCCTATAGTTATACTGGCCTAGTTTATACTGTCCTAGTTATCGCATGGCTGAAGAGATTAAGCAGACTGTATACGTGCATTTGGTGGCTGGCGTGTATACTTATGGCGTATAGGTGCCAGCATGTACTGTACAGCGTGCCCCAGACCCGGAATCCATGATAGCTCGAGAGCCGCGTTCGTCCATTCATCACGATCATTTTTTTTTTCGCTTTGCTTCGTTGCATGCCATTCGCATAAGCGGTGAAGCTGCAAAGCCGCCGTTCGATCTGTTCCAATATATGCCATTTAAAGATATTGATCTGCTGTAATACTTGCCATTTAAAGGGGAACACTGTGCAGAGAGCAAAGCGTTGAAGCAATAAGACCAGAAAGTAACCGGCAACACTGCAATACAATAGCAATATGCAATAGACGCGAGTATGCGGTCATGTGACAAACAATAATGCATCGTATAAACACCTGTCGGATCACATGCACTTATACCTGAAAATAACGCCGCACATTGGTTGACGCTTATACGTTTGAACTAGTGCAAGCGAGGAGCACAATTATCACTGCGCAAATTATGATAGAATCTTTCTGCGATATGTTTGTCTCTGCGAGAAGGTCTGTTAATGCGCGCACCACCCGTATTATTTATTTTATTATTTATTTATTTATGAATACTGCAACCCTAACGTATGGTTTTGGCAGGGTGATATACATTTGATAAATTTACAAATCGGTAAACAAACAAATATAAAACAGGTAAGGCATTTACACGCTTTCAGAACCAAAAAAAAAAAGAACAGTGGTCTGTAATAAACCTGCATAAGAACATATAGAGAAATGAGCGCTACATTCAAGATGATCACAAGTGGAGAATGGTTACAGTGATTGAAATAAACAACAGGAGCACATGTCATAGAAATTAGACACTCGCTGCTAGAGCTGCGCAGCAAAAAGGTTCAAGGATGACTGGGAAACAACTTCGTTACTAAGGTTATTCCATTCGGTAATTGTCCTAGGGAAGAACGAATACTTGAATGTGTTATTACGGGTGGAAAATGGGGTTATTGTAAAGACATGCCTCTGCCTTGTGGTATATCCTAGTAGTATAGTATATTAGTGCAGTTTATTTCTTCCATTCATGCTCAGCCAGCGCTGTCCCTTAACGGAACATCGCTGGCCTGTCGAGGACTTGTATTCAGAGCCTTCGGAAGCAGTCTTCCGTATTTACTACGCGTTGTTTTGTTTCTTGCAGTCATCTGACGTACGGGAGCAGCCTTCGCAAAATATTACTTTAGTGTAGAACAACGCGAACTCGCGCGAACTCTGACTCCGGTGCGCAGGGGCCAGCTGTGGGGTGAAACGAGGTCGATGCACCGAGAAGAGAGAGGCGGAAGACGCTTCCAGATTTTGCCGCAGGCGGGAGATTGTGTTCGTGCCGCGCTCCTTTCGGAATCACTCTTAATGGATGTGTTATTTAGGACTAACAATGGACTGCGATGCGTATACCTGTACGCTACGCAAAGATCGCATACTTAGTCCTAAGGAGAACAATAACAAACGCGATAGCCATGTTAGTCGATTAAGCCTCGCGCGTTCTCCGCGTGTTTCCCGCGCGTACATTGTTGTACGCCTTTGTCAACTATAGTGGTATAGCACGGAAACATTTACTACGAAAATTATAGCAGTTTACTCTTGCATGCGGCACTGTGAATCACCGCGCGAGTATTGCGCCGGTCTGCGCTCGTTCCCTCGCGCCTATGAGCAGTGCACGCGTACTCATTCGAGACACGGGCTCTTCCTGCGCTTATGACGTCACTTACCCTCCCCTCAAAGGCGCCATCAGGTGGCCGTCGTGTTCTATACCGAGGCGCGGTCAGGCGTTCGACCATCGGGGTCTCGAACATGCGACCCGGCCAGCACATGTCTGTGTGCGTCCTGTATTTTTTTTTTTTGATAGGCATGTTCATCGGCTACCTGTCTGGCCTCTTAATTGACATGCTTTTCGTGAGCCACTATATACATGCGGTCACCACGTGTTTAAACGTATAACCGTGGAACAAAAGCTATAAAAACTATATATATTTAACAATCGGCGTCCATATTTCAGTCAATCTGCGTTGAGATAAGTATCGACGTTTCTCAAGCCCTGGCGTTAAATCCCATTCGCTAATGACTCGCTTAAACGATACGGGTAAGGCTTTCTTCCAAATGACGACGTTAGCAGAAATTTCGTTGCACTCTCCCTCCCATCCAATCATCTTTACCGTCCTGGCCGTTGCGGGAAAGTGTCGTGACTGCGGCCCGCCACAGCTGAGCTGAACTACAGTTTCTTAGTGGCACAGCGAGAGCTCGAAGGTGTCCGCCGCGGTGGCTTGGTGGTCACGCTGCGCTCCGACTGCGGACGCGAAAGACGCGTGCTCGTTGCCTGCCGCCAAGGTCGCATTTGAATCCCGCGCGTGCTGTGCGATTTCAGGGCGTGTTAAAAGAACCACAGGTGATGGGAGTTATCCATCCGCTTCGGCGCCAGCCTCGACTCGCTTTGCGACGTAAAACCGATGTCGGGACGAAATGTCTTTTGGGTTTCGGTTTCAGTTCTCGTTCTAATGCAAGAAGTTCCGTTCTGTTCCTGTTCCGGAATGAAGCAAAAAAAAAAAAATCCGAATGTTATGTAACGGGTTTCACTTGCGTGCAAAAATGTGAAGTTAAAGTAATGATAAAAACATACCATTCTTGGTATTATTCTAACTCGGGAATTTCTGCCTTAGCTGCGCGCTAATACTGTATACCCTGCGATATGCATTCCTGCTCGCGTTGCATGACTTCGTTTCTTTCCGGATCGCCGTAGTTTCTTTCCCGTGAAGCAAAAAACGATTCAAAACATTTTTTATTTCACCTCACTAAGAAAAAAAAATAAAAAAGCTATCGTTACGGCTACGCTTTCGTTCTGGCCAACAACATTCTTTTCGTTTTTGCTTTTCATCCCGTTCCGACTCGCTGCGTAAAGCCCCGTAAAACAACCCTACCAAGCCATTATCGAGAGTCATTATGTGATGTGGAGCTGCGCGTAGTTCATTGCCCGATCTGCGACTGTTCAGATCACTGGGCGAACTGATAGTGGTTTAAGTGTATAGTTGGCATAGATGTGAGACTTGACTGAACTAGCGGAAAGAATTAGCCCAGGATATGCTACGATAAACCGTCGAATTTCGACTGATATGCAACTTAGTTTAACTTAGTTTCGTTTTGTTTTTTCACCCATGTGGGAGCCGATCGCACCATCAGTGCGTTTGTGATACGTAAAATCCACACTTTGAACAAATTGTCGGCGTTCTGCATTAACATTTGATGCAGCTGCTACTGCGACACAACGTGCGCGAATCTTCTCGTATACTCGATAGCTGCTCTGTGCCTGTGAGGAAACATTGTACGTCTAGTCGTAAATCGAACCTTCGACTTCATTTTCAGCCATGTGAGCAGGTTCATAAACAGTCATGTTCACAAACATGTTAATAGGACATGTTCCTGAAAAAAAAAAGGCTTATGCAAAGGAATGAAACAGTGGTTGATTGACCAGTAATGTTGGGAACGAATGAGGGGCATGTCTCGGAAAGGAGCCAAGGTGCCCCTATTCACCTTTTCATAAACGCCTCCCTGGGCGCCGCCATAGTCCTCCTTGGGCTGTACAAATTGGCGCGTCCTCTCGAAAATGCACTGACAACGCTGCGCACTTAGCCTTTGTACTCCCGCGCACAGCCCATCATGGCGGTGTCTTTTTTTTCCTTCCTGTGAAAAGGTGTATACTGTCCCAGCATTATTCTTCCGGCGTAGAGACATTGCTTGTTTTACTATACATTTGACCCAGTCGCAGGGTATCGGCAGTAAAAAGATGCAGTGTGTATAGCGAGAGCAGCTCGTGTACTTTGGTGCAAGCTTCTTCGTGTATGTGCGTGTACTACGCCGCTTCCAGTCCTCGGCGTCCGTATACACGGCGGCGGTGCCTTTGTTTCGAGCACATCGCTCAGCCCTGGCCTTGTCGCGGGAGGGCCAGCGGATGCGCCGCCGCACGCCTCCGTTCACCGTGGAGGCCTGTCAAAGTGATGGCCGCCGTTGAAAGGGGTGTGGTGGCTGGCGAACGCCGTATATGCGAGCACGGTTCCTTCGCCCAACTCACCCCTATTCATTTGCCTTCGGTGTTTTATATATGACTGGCAGGATATGTCCGGGACTTGACAAATGTTATGGGGGGGCTAACTATAAAGGATCATCATCCGGAAGCACCGTCATATTATGGGTCTCAAACGCGTGCAGTGCGCGGGCGTTTCCAAAAGTGGCTCGTGGCTTCACAATAAATAAAATTATGGTTTTGGTGAATGGTGTTCCTAGTGTTTACTCGCCTATTGCGATTAATAATGCATTGTTCGGGCACACCAGAGACTATCGGCATGCTTGTGTGTGGGCGTGTGTTGCGTTTTGTTGGAAGTCAAACTTAAGTCAGCTAAAAATTGCTTCCTCTTCTCTCGACAAATCACGTTATATGGCCAAAAATCCCTCAACGACCCATCTATCAGCCATTGGCTGATTTGAACATGGCGCGCTCGCTAGTTACAGAGATCGCCGCGGGAGGCCGCTACTTGTCCACGCGCGCGCGCGCGCGATCACACTGAGAAAGCCGCGCATTCGAAGAAAAAAAAACAAACATAAAGAGCGCTCAAGGTCGCGAAGCGCGCGTGACGTTTTTCTGTGGCGCTGCCTCCCTCTGCTTAGCTTCCAGCGCTTTCGTCGGAACGAGAGAATGTAATTGCTGCATGCGGCAACCCTTTATAACTCCACTCGCACTGGACGGATTTTAAAAAAAATTTGCGGCGTTGCATACGTGAGGCATGATGATATGTGTGGTTTAACGTCCCAAAACCACCATATGATTATGAGAGACGCCGTAGTGGAGGGCTCCGGAAATTTCGACCACGTGGGGTTCTTTGACGTGCACCCAAATCTGAGCAAATGGGCCCACAACATTTCCGCCTCCATCGGAAATGCAGCCGCCACAGCCGGGATTTGATCCCACGACCTGCGGATCAGCAGCCGAGTACCTTAGCCACTAGACCACCGTGGCGGCGCTGAATTCGTGAGGCAATAAGCTCTTCCAGTGAACTCGCTTCATGGTTACATGAAAAAGTGTTTCAGAGCCCCTTTAAGACATCTCTTTCAACTATGACATCGTGTTTCTGTACTGTATACTGCGCCCTCTTCTCGTGCGCGCTTTCCGAGCGTGTTTAGAACTGAACTCGGTGCGCAATTATCATCAAGTTATCTGCAAACTTTCTGGCAGATACTCGAAACATTTCAAGGTCGGCTTGCTTGAACTAGCCATACGGCAGTTTGAATGGTGGATAAGGCTTATTCGTGAACTTCGCGCTTCTAAGGGTGGGAGACTGTGTTTTCTTGTCGGTGTACGAACGAAAAACACAGGTGGAGCAGGATGCTGCAAAGTCAGTGAAAACTTGAGCAACGGTGGTTCGTGTGCTAAACATTCTGGGCGTACGTTTATTCCGTCGCACGTGCACGTGAGAGAGAAGGAAAGGTTGGGAAGGGGGAAGCGCTGAGAGTAGAGGCAGAAACCAAAAGTGCCGAACCCGTGCTTGTGCTTCTTCTTTTTTTTAATGAGTGGCGTAGATTATGGCTTTGGCAGCGGAGTAATCTTGAGCACAAAAAGGCGCATTGGTCTTTTACTAATACTTACTTCATTCTGCGATGAATTTCTGGCCTTTTTGTACTGTTCATTTGTACTGTTCCAGTAGCTGAGTTCGTGTCTTGTTACGCCTCTCGGTGGACCGCCATTCGGTGTATCGTGCGGCACACGCGGCACTCCAATCGCCCTTCTGACGATGGCTTGTATACCGTGAAGACCCGTTTATATTAAATACGGGCGCGAACTCAAAAAAAAAAAAAAAGAAATGGCGGCCGCTTTAAACGCTGAAGAGAGTGGAGACTTTATTTCAGAACCAGGCGCGTGTTTTCTTCGTCTAGGGGCAAGTGACTTCCTTATTCCAAGTTGCCATGGCTTCGCCAGGGCCTTATGAAAAAAAAAAAAAAACAACTTGTGAAGTCCGCGGCAGTTCATCATCACAGGCGGATGCGCGCAAACCTCCACCAATAGGCGTGCACTCGGGATTGACGTCATGATCGGGACTCTATCTTCAGTCGCGGAGGCAATCGACCGCCACACTTCGGTCGTGATTTTGGGACGTGAAACACTGAAGATTAATGCTTACGTTCCGAGTCGCTGCGTGCGAGTAGCTACGGACACGGGACAGGGCGCAAACCGTTCACAAACCGCGAGACAGGAGCGGGGTTGCGCCGTGACATATCTATTATAGTGTTTTTTTTTTTTTTTCTGTCGGGGTACGCGTTTTCCCTATACATCTGCGCGGACGCAGCGCAAGCGAAACTGTCCTCATTGCGAGGAGGAGGGCGCACTGCAGCATGCACATGTGGCGAGCGCATCGTGACATGCGCACAGCTGCGACATGTCGGGAGCGTTGGTGACTTGGGTCGCCGTCACGTTGCTCATGCCGGCATGCAGCGTAGATAAGTTCGCTGCGGTGCGTCATCCGCGAGCCTTCTCGCGCGTACAAAGCGACGCGGGGCCGCGTTATCCCAGCAGCGGTCCTTGAACCGTTACCTGAGCTTATTGCGCACGCTCGCAGAAATGCTTTGACCTTTCCTTTCTTTCTTTTTCTTGCCCATACACCCGCCGAGTGTTTACGTGAAAAATAAAAATAAAAGAAAAATGAAAATAAAAGGTGACCGCATTTTGAGCCGTAAAAGCTGCCTGACAGCACAATAGCGATGCTGCAGCCATTTTCATTTTCTTCAAGTCGATCTTCGTTCTTTTCCCCCAGTCACCTCGGAGCCATTAATTTGGTCTTTTTATTGATTTAGGCTAATTAAGTTATGTTGTTATAGTACCATTGTTGTTATAGTACCATTATAGTACCACTTGACGAATTTGGTTGGCACGGGTAATTACCCGAAACTGTCTTTTCCATTCACCGCCGTCTATAAACCCTCTTCCATTTCTGGGGTAGCAGCTCCCCACTCAATCCGCTGTTTGAATAGCCCGCCTTAAGTTAAATCACGTGACCCGCCTCTTCCTTTCATTAGTTAGTTCCCCTTCTCTCCACGTTAATATAAACGTT
This sequence comes from Rhipicephalus microplus, assembly GCF_043290135.1. NCBI lineage: Eukaryota > Metazoa > Arthropoda > Arachnida > Ixodida > Ixodidae > Rhipicephalus > Rhipicephalus microplus. The sequence continues at coordinate 114,309,659 of NC_134703.1, read as the reverse complement.
GTTTTTTGTATATATATATAGCCCAGCTGACTACGCCAACAGTGGTTACGGCACAAGATTCGCATAAATAAACACTTCGGTGTTTATGCGGACAAACAAACAAGCGAAAAACTAACAAACAATCAAAGTATCTGGCAACCATTTGAGCGCATACAGCAACCTCTGGTCTGCTGCCGGTTGTTTCCTGTCGCAATGAAGACTGGAACATCGCAGGAGGGTGAATGAGGGGTGACCGCGGGCGCTGTATACTTTATAGCGCACGGTGTACGATTGCTACAATGTATGGTGCATGTTGTCATATACGAAGCGCTAAAGTCATATACGCTTTGTTGTAAAAAAAAATCATATAAGCCGCGTTGTAAAAGCGACCATGGTAAAAAACTGGCCACAAGGAGCGAGTCTGGAGACCACGGTACAAGCGAAACAAACATGTTGTTAGCGTATGTCTTTATCTTATATGTTTATCTTATGCATGTCTTTCTGTGTGGAAAAGTTGCGATTCGCAGCATTGGATCGACACACCTCGATGATGTGCGTCATAAAAAGTAAGACTGCGCGTACATAAATTACGGCCCAACAGAAGTGCAGTGATGTACATCAGTGTCCGTTCTTTTATTTCGCGACCGTGAGTTCTTGGAAAGATATACGCAGAAGCGTTGGCACAGTGTCCACCGGGTGGAAACATGTTGGCAGTGTCCACCGTGTGGAAACAGCCCGTAAGGGGGCACAGCTCAGAGCCCCAAGCAAGGCTTCAAGGGAGTATATAGACAGAAGAGACGGTCGATTTGGACCGACGTGCGGAGAGGGCGCTCGTGCACGTCTGCGACCTGTACCACCCAAACGATGAAGGTCGCCCTCCGCACGTGACGATCGCTCATTATATAACCCTACACTCTTAAGGCTGTGTTCCAATACTCACCGTAGACGGCTAAATAGACAGCTGAATGGTTGGCGGCCACCTTAAGTCCCATTCCAATTCTCACGTAGCCGGCAAAGTAGACAGCTCCGAGAAGAGCACATCGTAGACTATGCAGGCTACTTTGCTGTCCAAACAAGATGGCGGCTCAGCAAATCGCTCAGATAGATTGGATCTCGCTGGAATGATGGTCGCACACAAGCAGACGCTTCTCCAGACGCTCAGTGTGAGTAACGTTTAATTCTTTTTTTTTTTTAGATTTTAACACGAAATGAGCCAGAAAACACAACTATTGCGTTTGTTCATTTTAGATTTCTCTTCTCGACGCGAGGTGGCGCCTCATCGCGTAAGAGCTGTCTAAACGTGTTCCATTTCTCGGACAGCATGGGCTGGGTGCTGTCATCTAAGCATTCTGCGAAGACTGTCTACGTGCTGTCTAAGAAGTGGAACACAGCCTAAGGAGTAAATGAGGAAGAGGGGGTCGAGGTTGGTCCTTTAGAGGAGTAACTGACCTGTTACGGTCATTTCTCCACTTTAGGGGTAACTGCGGAGCTCCTTCTCGCTGCCTTCTCAAGAGAGCAACGGTTATTTTTCTCAGAAGAAAAACTAGATTTTGGTTTATTTAACACCGACATTTTGTAGTGTGTGCAGGCATGGGGTAAGATGTGACAATCGATGTGCAACCATCACATTGAGAAATAAATTTAAGAAAAGTTACACCAAAAACACGAGATTTGAACTCGCGAACACTCAGTCAGCATATACGCGTGCACAAACCACAACACCACACCACGCTATGGCTCCGTCTGGAAGGAAACATGTTTAGGTAGGCACCTATGGGTCGTTACTTTTCACACGGCGCGAACTTCAGCGCGAAGATGTCTGCAGGTACTCCTAAAACAAGGCGCTTTACTCCGCAAGGAGAAAGGCGGCACCTCCTTGCTGTGCCGTGTGCAAACTTCTGCACTCATTTCGTTTGTTTTTTTTGGGGGGGGGGGGGGGCGGAGAGAAAGGCGCCCTTTTCGTGTTATACTGCGCAGTTACTGCGGAACGCTTATTAGAGTGTACGCACGAAAACCATTGTGTAAAAACGAAAAAAAGAAAAAAATAAGCTATATTTGACTGGAACAAAAACGTAACCGAAAGGTTCTGTGTTATTTTATTTCGGATTGAAAACGAAATACTTTTATCGGTTCAAGGAGAGATTTGGCTACCAGCGACAACCGAGGCCATGTAGCTTGGGCATCAATGCGTATCTCAGGTAGGGATTCCAAATTGAAGAGGTGTTAAAATTTCGCGAAGAACGTCAATGGTGGCGATCTGTGTGTACACCCAACAGCAAGAGCTTACACGACGTTGCTTCCTGAAAAAAAAAAAAAATGCGAGTGCGTAATGTTTCTGATCTAGCTGGTTACGGTGTAGATTACAATACCAACCATATAGGCTCGAACATTTATTTTCAAGTTACGTTCTCTGACAAAAGGAGAACAAAGTAACTTTCTCGAACTTTTCGTGTCCCGTCAGTTTTTCCTGTTTGGGGCACATATTAAGTGACCCTTGGTGTGACATCGGTCCACACGGGCCATCGTGTAGATGGCCGGCATTCTCGGCGCTGCAGTTAATCAGGACAGCGATCTCGCATATCACTGCTTCTGAGATCATGCTCACTCCCTTGACGCAAACCATTCAACCTCTTCAGGGAATTCGTTAAGGCCTGTCCACATGTGCACATACGGATGGATGGATGGATGCATATGGCTGTACCCTTTAGATCGGTGGCTAACGTCACCAAGCCGTAATACTTAGTGAACCAAAAACTAGGTTTATTCTTTTTCATTTAATAAGTGAGGTTGAGGACTGGTACTTTACAGTGAAGGGTGTAATTTTCACTCGTGCCTTGACTTTAGTCACCAATCAGATAACCTCCTTCTAGATAGTTCTACCCGCTTAAAGTCTATTTTGCCCTCCCTGACCCTAAACCCCAGTGCTTTGAAAAACTCTGCGCCTTTAGAGATCATTATCAAGTGTTCGGCACTTTCCTCCTCCTCTCCACACGCACTGCATACCGTGTCTACCCCTTCGTATTTGGCCCGATAAGTCTTGGTTCTACGCGTGGAGTCGTGCACCGCCTCCGCAGTGTCAACGCGCGGCTTTTTAACTCTGCTTCGCGCCAGGGATTTAGCCACAGGAACGTTTGCAAGGCCGTATGCGATTTTCTAAAGGCAACAAAACGAATATAATGTTAAGCAGAGGCATAAAGTCACTTTATTTCAAACCATATTAGCTTGTTAGTTTTTTTGTATTACCTCTATTTATTTTATTTCTAATCTATCGTTTACCGATTGGTTCTTTGTTTAAACATCCTTATCTAAATAATCCGGCTGGTAAATCAATTCCATCTCACAAATGAGGCACCGTCCGTTTCATGGCCGATCCCGCGTGGTGGGTTGCGCCAAGTTTCTGAGGAACAAGCAACCAACCAACCAACTTTCTTTTAGGGGGGGGGGGGGGAGGGGGTAGGGCGCGCATCGGGAGCTTTCGCCGACGCGCTGTAATGCGTACGCGTGGTTGTAGGACTTAACGAACCGTTACGGCGTAGTTCTTGTGTTCGTTTCGGTACGGGACTTTTTTTTCGGCGTATGAAACGAAAAACAAATTTCGTTCCGACGCCCCGATGCAACTGTAGAACAAACCCATTCCGTCACCGCGCTTAATCGAAACACCATTCCTCCGTGGCAACGCGATTCTTCTGTCGTGCATGTGACGTCAGAAGAATGAAGCGCAGGCCGTGAAGCACGGCGGAAAGAAGGAAAAAGAACACTTTTTTTGCTCGTTTTCCCTTTCCTCGGGAGAAAGTGCGGCGACGAGGCGGTGTTGTTCCGGCACGACCCGGCGGGAAAGCGGCCGTGCCGAGCGAAATCCCTTTCGTCGACATCCGCGCTCGTCACGCTTGTGAGAGTCTCTCTGTCCGGCCACTTCCGCGATTTTTGAACGCCGCGCTTTCCCCCGACTGCACACACACACACGCACCGCTTGGCTGGGGCTTCCTTCTCGATATAACGTCCAGCTCGAAGTGTGGCGCATACTTCGAAGTCCGGAAATATTTGTTATCCTACACATATACGTATGCAGGATGACCGCCTTGGTTATGCGCGCGGAATGCTGTGACGTGAATTCTCTCGCGGATAACGCTCCTCTTGTGGCGCGTATATTGTGCGCGTGTAGCTCGCACAGCTCTTGTACTATCTGTCGGTAGATTGTGTTTGTTCGTCGTAGCTCACAGCTAGATTAAAGGACATTGACCAAAGGGGGTAACGTGATGACAAAATACAATGAGCGGCGACAATCGGCAAGCGAAAAAAAAATATACAAGTGAGCGTATACTTCTACGCGGCCAAAACTAATAGATTAAGCTTAGAATCTGTCCTGAAAACGACGCAAGCATTGGCGCTGTTTACAGCAGGACGTATTGAATTTCAGTTTTCGAACAGCGTTCGTCTTGCGCCCTTTCTCTCCGCGTGTTCCTGGTATTCCGCGGTGATTTTATATATTTGCGTAAACTCCAACTCACCCGCCTACCTTACGATAATAAATAAGAAATAGATACTACAGAATTACGCACGGTGTATACGGAGTTGTCAACCCACGCGAAGATAGACACATTGCGAGAACGCGGGTAATATATTCACTAATGCAAAATGTGTAGAAGTCACTCATTGTACAGTGGTTAACAACGCTGCTGCGTTTCGCGAAAAGAATTGCCGTATAGATCAAGAAGCGCTGTATATGATTGACGATATACTGTTGAAACGGCGCGAATACCGAAGAAATGCAAGGGGCTACTGGATTTCGATATCGCCGTTTTATCTCGACGCTGCCGTATACCAACTACGTGATGCTTTAGAAAGTAATTGCGCGAGCTAATGGAGAGTTTTAGTACTGCGGAATGATGCTACGTACGCATCACGCAAGCGCCTTGCGTTACGTGGCGTCCTTTGCCACTAATCGGCTTTTAGTACGCCGTAGTACCCGCGTACGTAACGAGCGAGAAGCGTGTTGCGCCATCTGGTAGATCAAAATAGAAGCATGTGTTCGTGACAGCCAATGTGAGCCAATCCAAGTGTTACAGCCAGATTATGGCCATATTTTAAGCCACAGAGCCGGTCGGTGCTTGCCTTCGATGCCGCCATTTTGCAAAACGAAGTCTCGCGCTGTCGCGAACTTGTTCGAGAGCGGCGCGATCAGCTCATACGTACGCACTCACGCATCTAATGTGTGCGTACGTAGCGGCTGCGTACGTAACGCGATACGTGCGCGTTGCGGTCTGCGCATGCGCACTACGCAGAACGTGGCGTCCTTACGTACGCAACGCTGCCACGTACGCAGTACTAAAACTCTCTAATATAAAAACGCGTTGACACAGAACTGCATCGCACACAGACGAGACTATGCGTGTTGGCGCGCAACTTCGGTTAGTTGCCGGCGTAGACACACGCCCTCATCGGCGAGGGTTCGACCTTGCTCGTGCGTGTATGCGTATTACGTGATTGCGCAGCACTGCAACGCTCGCCCATGAAATTAACGGCCGGTGGCGCCGTTCCGTGACGCTGACGTCAGTCACTGCACAAATGCCTTGGAGGGGACGTAAGAACATTGCACACACCGATTGCGCGACAATTGAGTGTCAATCAACTTATGGGCGGTCATCGATATCGCATTGCAATCTATCATCGATTCAGTTTTCTTTGTGCTGAAGGTGTTATGAATCACACATTGTACTCGGTAACCTTAGGTGTTTACCTTTTGTCCTGCATTTGCGATGGAGGCGGAAATGTTGTAGGCCCGTGTACTCATATTTGGGTGCACGTTAAAGAACCCCAGGTGGTCGAAATTTCTGGAGCCCTCCACTACGGCGTCTCTCATTATCAAATAGTGGTTTTGGGACGTTAAACCCCACATATCAATCAATCATTACCTTTTGTCGTGAGGCAGGGCATACAGCGTTAGCAGTCTTCATATTAAGTTTCTACCCGGCCAGGCGGCTTTCCAGACGTTAGAGTATCAATGGTTGAAAAGCACATTACATGAAAGACGCTACAACACTGAACACTCGCCCCGCCGTGGTGGTCTAGTGGCTAAGGAATACTCGGTTGCTGACCCGCAGGTAGCGGGATCGAATCCCGGCTGTGGCGCTTGCATTTTAGACGGAGGCGAAAATGCTGTAGGGCCGTGTGCTCAGACTTGGGTGCACGTTAAAGAACCCCAGGGGGTCGCAATTCCCGGAGACCTCCACTACGGCGTCTCTTATAATCATATGGTGGTTTTGGGACGTTAAATCCCACATATCAGTCAACACTGAACACTACAACACAGATAGTGGAAGTTTGAATGTGTTGGTTGGTACTCAACGGTTTACTTTGATGGTGTTCACCGCGCGCACGAGAAAAATACCTGCCTTGTTTTTTTTCCTCTCCTGCATGGGTGCACGTATGGACGTACGCCATCGGAAATGTAAATGCGACGACCACGTATACACATGATACTCATCTACTTCATTGCCGGTATAACTTGTGGTATCTAGCTTCCTATCTCAAATGTGCTGTAGCTGCATTAATTTTCGCTCCAAGCTACATACTTGGCAATGCCATCCTTGTGCATGCTGGAGACACGCGATAGTGTGTACGATCGAACCCTACAATTTGTATCAGTAATGCACATAAGTTACGGAGAGCATTAATTATACATGCATTAGGGAGGTTTAGAATAGCGCACCGCAAGCCCTTGCGGTGCGGTCTCTGCCACGGCGCCTGCGTAGTAACGCGAGCCGCCGTTTGCGTTTGTGGCCCGCCAGGAGAAATTCCGAAATAGCGTGCGGCGATCACGGCCCGCGAGGCCCGAAAAAATGCTTTGTGTAGCTTCCGTGCATTTGGGTTTGCGGTCGGGGCGAAAGTCCCTAGACGTTTCCCTAGAGGGAGCAAACGCAATTATAAAACTCATGTGGTGCCTGTAACGTCATTAACGTTATTCTAAACCTCCCTATTATCTGTGTTCGTGAGTGCGTTGGTGTGTGTCCGTCTATATAACGCAAGAAAAACGGGGAAATTTTCGAAGATTTTCATCCCCCTACCCCCCCCCCCCCCCCCCCTCCTGGCTACGCCACCGATGAGCGAGAATTTCGGCTGCGAAGACGAGGTGCTGTTTAGCCTGTGGGATCGAGCGGCTACGAGAGCAGTACGCTCCTCTATTAAACTCGAATGCGAACAGGCTGAAAGGCTGAACGAGCTACGCTCATACATATATTTCGCAGTTGTCAGCTTATATAATTAAACGAGGATGTAAAGAAGCGAATTGGGTTTAGTTGGAACGTACCCATCACGGATCATCGCACAAAAAACACAAGTGCACGAAACAGACGCTTGTGTCGTGCATTTTCTTGTTTTGTTTTTGTGCGCTAATCGTGATGATTAACGAGGAAGGTTTTACTTGTTTTTTTTTTTCCCCTGAGGGCAAGACTGTGTTATCCCTCGTGGCATGCGTGATTGTGTGTGCTGGAGGGGAAAAAAAAATCCAAGTGTGCACCTTATCAGGGAGAGGTGTAGCGCCGATCCGCAAGAACATATATTTCGCAGTTGTCAGCTTGCAGTTTATAACCGTGGTTTTACTAAGGGGGAGAAACACGTTATGACGCTGTGGGCTTTCAGTAGGCATTTATTATTCCTCGTGGCGTTCTTGCTTTTAGCGATCGAAAAAAACAAAATGCGTTGTCTACGTGGGCGAGCTAGATAGCTCCGATCAGCAAGGATCTTTATTGGTCGGCGAGCACATGAGTGGCCAATTCTCGATGAAAAAAAAAAAAAAAGAAGCCGGTTACCGCGTGCAGTCCAGCCGTGTCGTGAACGTGGACGAAGTGCAGTGTCCGCTCGTAGCGCGCGCGCTGCATTGCCTCCTCGTGTTGCAAAGAGCTCGTCGGCACCATGTCGCTGGAGGAGGATGGCAAGGAACAGCGCTCCTCGTCGGAAGACGGTGCGTATACCGCTGCGTGGGGTCTCGGAGGCCGTCTATTTCCTGCGCGCTCGTCCGTTGCTTTTTAGTCGCGTGTAGGCTGTCCGCGCTTCCATTGATGCCGTCGGCAATGATCTCGAATGTTCTTAGGCCTATAGCTAGATTCACAATACCAAGTACAGTAACTCTAGCAAGAACGCCACGAGCCATACCATAACTAGGGTTACTGTGTGTGGCTTCTGTTGGAGCCATGCGCAGTAAGTCTAGCCCAATCGTAGCGTACATGCTGACGTGAATGGACGTCATCGAAGCCGCCATTTTGTTGTTGCACAGCCGGCACAGTTGGAAAATCTGCGTGTGCAGTGGAAGCTGCGAATCGTGGAGTGCGCTGATGACCCGTTTTTGGTTTGGTGGCACAAGGTAGCCATCGGGTCATATGATATTGAAGGAATAGCGCTCGACGTGTCGTTATCGCCTTTAGCGACTGTTCGTTCCTCTCGGCTCTAATGATAAATGGACAAGGACTTCACACTGTCGGACGAAGCGAAATGCTGACGGGTTCGTTTGCCGAACCCGTAGTATAGTGTACTAGTACACTATACCCTTAGTCCTTGTGCCGGCCGCTTGGGGATAACTGGCGTCATGTTGTCAGGATTCCGTATGCTTTTAAACGCAGGTGCCAAAGTAAACTGTTCTGAATAAGTTCGCGCGGTTTATTGTGGTGTATTATTGCGCTACAACGATCGTTGTCTACCGGCTTGCCGCACTGATGACGGACGCGATGTTGAGAATCTGAAAGTATACCGGGCGCACACGGAATTCGACCGAGGAATTGGCACGTGAGGTGTTGTTGTTGCCAGACAAAAGACGTCGCAATCGTGGACCACGATCTACTGCATCGTTTTACCCGCCGCGTGCGTGTGTGTTCACTTCGCGGTTTTTCACGTGCTGCGGTGGCAAAAAGAAAAGAGCAGTCGTTGCACTTGCAGACGTTGCTATGCGATTCCGATTCTGTCGCGCGCTGCCGCCGTAGCGTGGCAGGGGGTCGGTCGCCCGCCGCGCGCCAACTCCCCTTCCCAGTCGTGCTCGTTTTATTTCTAAAAAAAAAAAAAAAGTTTTTTTTTTCTCTAGTAATTCACCGAATCAGGTCGCACGTGCACATGTCGGAGCGAGTTTATTTTATACTCGTGGCGCGCTCGTTCGTAAGCGCGTGCAGACAGTCTCTTGAAGACTCGTAAAGCCGTTTTTAGGCGAACTGTGCTTAAATGGGTCTTTCCTTAGATTTTTTGAAGAAAAAAAACATTTTTTTAGCTTCGTATGCGACCGCAAAGCGCGTGTATCTTTTACCGTGTGTCGATAAAAGAATCTAGGTGGTCGCAATAAATCTTCCGAAGACTCGCTGTGGTGTTTACTACAAGATAAGTTGAAGCAGAAACATTGATTGAACTGCGTATTCCATCGATGCGGCGGCGATGGAGATTAGCACACGTGCATTTCAAATCTGCGATATGCTTCCACGTATTGGCTTCGCCGGGGGGCAGTGCAGGAGGTTCAGTGATTCAGGGGCTCAAAGCCCCTGTTGACTTTTTCAGTTGGGCATGTGTAGGCATACTAGCACGCTCACGAACTTGCATAAAGGATGGTTGAATCTCCCTCTCCCCTTCTTCCCTGAAAAACAAGTTTGACTATGCCTCTTATTTAAGATAATGTATGATAATATGCTTTTATATGAATTTATATTGTAAAGCACTTGTGTACTCTACATACCAGAGTGCATACAGCTTTTTGGAAAATGCTTGCTGGTTATTTGCAGTTATTTAAACATAAACCAAAACGTGATCATGCAATGGTATATGACTTGATGATTGCACACCGAATGCCCTAACATGATCTTGGTGTTGCCCATGATCATGATCTCGTCCTAAGGAATCATGGAAGCACAAAGATTTCTTATCAGTCTTGCATAACTAAGTTAACCAAACCACAGCATACATGCGAAAAGGGGCCACGCAAATTTGATAAACCTGGGAGTAAGCAAGTTGAATTTTTTTTTAATGTACAGTCCGTGTGATAGCTTGGCAGGCTCTGTCTTTCGAAAAATTGCACACTTCTTGTCTTCTTACGACAGAGGTTAATGTTTATCTAGAAAAATCAGTCAAGGCACATTTTGCAATCTAACTACTGACTACAAAACTGCTATTGCAGTAGCGTAGTGTAATTGTACACTCGTCGTACAAAGTTCACTATGTAATAGAGAAGCCATATATGTTTGTATGTACGTATGCTATGACCACCATACAATACCATTTTTTTCTCGGGAAGAAACTAACCAACATTTATGTTCCAGCTCTAGCCAAGGATACAAATGCATGACTCAAAAGGTTGCGCTTGAAACCATTGCAGTGGCGGCGGCCACAGAGCCAGCGGAGGAAGTGCCGCAGCAGCAGCGCAGAAGAAGCGGGGGCAAGCGTGTGGCCTGCGAGGAGCTGGCCTACAACAGGATGGGTGACATTTGGGTCCAGTGCTTCGCGTGCTGCGTCACTGAGCAGCCTGCTCCGGTGAGACAGACTCATCGACATAGTACTCCCAGTATCCCTTTGCAATTTTACAGTTTAGATCCTTGTATACAGTTTTATTCAACTCCTAAAAAGAACACTGATGTGGCAATTACAACCGGTAATTTTTTTCCTTGGTAAAAATGAAGGCTGGAGCTCTATAAAGCATAAAAGAAGGGCATAATTTCATATATTACAATTACCCTTCTTTCGACTGTTTTTTTTTTGGGGGGGGGGGGGAACCAAGAAATAAATTTGCAGTTATCACATTAGCGTGCCATGTTTCTGCTTTCATTGTTGCTATCACATATAAATGCAGCTAGTAGAAACGTGCACACGATTTTCTTCTTCTTTTTTCAACCGGTGTAACTATTTCTGGCCTTAAAGGGGCACTGAAACGTCTTTCCAGCATGTGTGAAAAAAAACGCTGCTGCCAATCGATAGTCGAGACTTTCGAGAACATGCGAGCCAGACGTTAAAGCGCGGCACGCAGCCTGAAATTTACAACTAATTCTCATAAGTCCACTAGGAATTGTTCCCTCTTCTTTCAGCAAAAGACTCCAAATACCCTCATCACTGCACCATATACCCAGACTTCATGGTCATTGGTCGATTCGAGCATTGAGAGCTGCACAGTTGTGTGCAGCCACCGTGTGGCTGCTTGCACACTTGCGATCACATTGCAAGTAGGCCACGCATTCAAAGAAAAAAAAAACAGAAAATTTCACGTACCTGGGAATCGATGTCATGCAAAGCATGCAGAGGGAAGCTGACCGTGTTGCAATATTTTTATTCAGCGACATGTCATGAAATGACGCTAAATACACATACAAAAATTGCCCATGTGTGTTCTCGTTCCTGGGTAGATACTAAGTGTCAATCACCTGTGGCACATACCCCTCGTGGGTCTGTGGGGAAGTTTTTGACAACATACGCGATGGAATTGTGACATGTTTCATGTCTTGACCAGCGCGTCATATTTGTGAAACCATCTTACCCTCCCATGCTAATTTTGGTTCATGCCAAGTTAAGAGGGTGACCATGAGAACACCCAAACGTAAGCGATAGATGGATAGATGGATAGATAGATACGCTCAAAGTGGCCGAAGTTCGCTAAGAAATGCTTCGCATTTAAAAGTGCTCACACTCATGACGTGCACGCAATGCAACTTCTTTCCTCCCTCATTATCTTTGAGTGCACTTGTCGGGATGAGAGAGAAAGCAGTTAATGCGTGTGACAAATCTCTGTAGGTCCAGCCATACATAAAGAAAATATTAAAAAAAATTTTGCGGCAGTCGATGTATACAGCAATAAATTTCTTTTATGAAGCCATTGGATGGTCACTTGTAAGAGAGTTGTACTGCTACTGCCTTTACTGCTACTCACCCAAAATTTTTTTTTTTTTTGTCGGGAAATGTTACTTTACATACTGCAATGCTTTTCAAAGGCAATTTTAAAACCAAAATAATTTACCCTGCGTATTTAGTTTAATTTCTCACTCCAAGATATATTCTATAGCATGATATAATGTGATAGATTCTATATGTGAAAAATGTGTATTGCTACTTCTTCAAATGACAATACTGTAAGCTCTATGGTATACACATCCATAAGCACATGTCATAAAACATTTTGTTGACCATTCTACTATTGTACTGGAATCAAATGAAGTTGTTGTATACTTGAGCTTTTCTGCAGTTGATAGATTCATTTTCTGTTATTTCGTGCATAAAAGTTAGTTTTGTTTTTATGAATTCATATATTTTTTTGCCTTTTACTTTGTTTTGCTTTATTTGCTCATTATTTCCGTCAGACATTGGACGTCGTAAATTATTACAAGTTGTGGATGTATCTGGTTTTGTTGGGAGTTGTCTTCAAAAGCTGGCTTCAGTTTTACTCACCCGTTATTATTCCTCATTTTAATAAGCCCTGATTCGGTGCGAAATCTTGTGATAATCGCATTAAATCCATTATGAAGTTGTCTTGTCTTTCACCTATGGAACAGTACTACTGATCATGGTGTTATTGAGTGGTGTGTGCGTAGAACGTTGCTCAGAATCGGTTGTTAGGACTGCTGCACTTCCAGTTCAATAATGCCTGTTGTGCTGTCTTTGCAGAAACGGCGGCGGCGAATCGACCGCACCATGATTGGAAACCCAACAAACTTCCAGCACACGGCTCATGTTGGCTCTGGGGACATGAATGTTCATGTAAGTTGGTTCGGAAACCGGTGCTATAAAAGATAGCATTGTCACCATATTGACTTTGCAGTATTGAAGAATTGCAGCCAAATTTTTGTTAGTGACTTTTTTGTATTAATAAGCTGGGTCTCTGATAATCAAAAAGTTTGCTCTAAATGCTTTATAGGAGTCATCATCAATCTGTCACTGAGCTTGTCGAAAAGAATATCACAGGGGTCATGAGGCTGACGAAGGCAGCAGTCTGCATGTCAGATGACTCTTTATTTGGCTGTACTTGTGGCCAGGAAATGAAAACTATAACTGCAGCAACGTATGCACGCTGTACACCGATAGCTACAAATACAGCATTGGCTCCATAAGTTCCAGAACAAACCCTAATGTTTCTGTCAGGTGCGAATATTCATCGAAATATTCTGTCGGAAGTTTCCCAGTCATATTTATATGGTTCCCTGTTAGTGATTTTGGCAAGGCAGTACTTCAAGCACGTAATAAGCAAGCAACACAAGATCGAAAAAAAAAGCGTGTGCTGCAATATTCCGCAGGAAGCAAATGATTACTTGGAAGAGTGGTTCAAAACCCCTTCAGCATGTAACAATTATAGCTGACATCATTATGTTCAATGTTGGCATTACTTTAAAACACCCGACCAACATTATCGTAAGAAACTAACATCCTACCACAGTGGAGCCCCCAAAAAACGTATGCATCCAAACAGCTGTGGCATTGACAGCATTTTGTTTTAATTGAATCCTTGTGTGCAGATTGAACTGAAATGACTAGGCTTATGCGAATAGTGAATTTTAGTGTCGAAGTGAATATGAAGTGAACAGGGATATTGGTCAAATAATTTTGAATTGAATTCGAATAGTATATAAGACATATATAAAGAAAAATGCGTATACTTGCCATGGCCATGACTTGCCCCACCACGATGGTCTAGTGCTAAGGTACTCGGCTGCTGACCCGCAAATTGCGGGATCAAACCTTGTCTATGGCGGCTGCCTTTTCTGTGAAGGCGAAAATTCTGTAGGCCAGTGTGCTCAGTTTTGGATGCACGTTAAAGAACCACAGGTGGTTAAAATTTTCTGGGCCCTCCACTACGGCACGGCGTGTCTCATAATCATATGATGGCTTTGGGACGTTAAACCCCACATATCAATCATTTGCCGTGACCTAACTAATCTTCACAATATTCTTTTTAATTAACAAGGGCTACACAAATGCTACTTTTTTGGTTCAAAGAAAGTGGAAACGATTTAAAATAGTAGCAGTTTGACTTTTGGTAGAATGCACGATTAACATGTAAAATATGTCATTTTAAAATTTACTAAGAGTGTATAAGCCAGCGTAACAAGCTTATAAACTAAAAAAAATGGATCGATGTAAGGGTAATATGTTCATTTAAATTGGCCCTGAAACACATTTTTAAGCAACCATAGAACGGAATCACTAAAAGAGCATATTGCCTCACGAATTCAACGCCACAAAAATTTTTAGAATCCACCCAGACGAGCACTTACAATGACTTGTCACAGGTCGCATTCTCCCTTCTTACGTCCCGATGAAAGTGCTGGAAGCTAAGCAGCGAGGGATGGCATGGGCAAAGAAAATACGTCGCGTGTGCCTCGTGAGCTCGAGCACTTTTCTTTTTCTTCAAACACGTGGCTTTTGCTAGGTTATCGCGCGCACACTTGTGGACAAGTCGCGGCCTCTCGCGGCAGTCCTTGCAAGGACCGAGTGCGCTATGTTCAAATTAGCCAATGGCTGATTGATGGCCTTCTAAAAGTGATTTCTGAGTTTCCACAGTCATTCGTCCAGAAAATGGAAAGCAATTTTCAGCTGACTTTGAGAATTTATTGTGCATTCCAGGCTGCATTCTGCGCTATAGTATTTGGCTCTCATGTTCTCCGGAGCCCCTACTACTTATCGGCTGCATTTTCTGACTATGCTCAAAAAGTGTTGCAGGGCCCTTTTAATCTTGATGTGGGGCTTCGAGGCAGTGTGGATTTTCTTGGGGTAGATGTTTCCACGGCTTAGCACTTCTTGACTGGAGTGAAGTCATTTTTACAGGGAGTTAGGTACATGTAGGTTATTATACGTTTATTCATTCATTTTGAATACTTCAAAATTTTCAACAACTTGGATTTGAATAAAAAAAAAATTGAATACTGTAATATTCGTCTGAATATTCGCAGAAGCCTAGAATTTATGCAATTGCTGCAATATCAGTTGAGGTGCAAATCACTGGGTGGGTTCTTCTGCCAAAACGTGCGTGTCCTAGAAAAAAAAAAAAAACCTTTGCTATGCTATTTAATACTTCAGTGGCATAAGCAACCAGAGCTATCTTTAGAGCATTCTGACAACGAAGTGACGTAAGAGAGGGGCCCATCATTGCATTAGTATGGTTGGCCTTGCATGCACTCTGCAAACGCCCCTGCAAACATCAGTGAGAGCCCAAGTGGCCACTAAGTGCATTGTATTGATGATGTCACGAAGTGCTGTCCGACGGGCACTCAGGTTTACTTCATGACCACTCCAAAACACATTTAAGACCTCATGATACTGCAGCTACTAATGCAGTATCCAACACAATTCGGCTAATGTAGTGGTGTGGCAGTGCTACTTGCAAAATTGTTTACTATTGGGGCTGATAACTTCCATTGTGGAGAGGGGTTGAGGGTAGAAAAAATAAAATTTTCATAAATGAACCTGTTGAAAGAGCATGGTGTAAGGCAGCCTACCTTTAAACACAGCACATTTGAGGCCCCTACCAAAATAGAAAGCCTGGATAGAAAGTGAGAAGGCAATACAAACGAGACCAATAACGTTACTGTGGTCCTTTGAAGGCAATGTTCATGTCTCGTTCAAGTTTCTTCTTCCCCTTTATCGTTCCAAGTGCATATCTAAGGAACAATAGCTGCCATACTTCCCAGATATTCTGCGTATTAGCAGAGCGTTGTCTAAGTGGAGCGCTATGCTGTGCTACAGACTAGACCGAACGTGTTGTGGACTCATGTAGCTGTCTGGGCTTTGGCCCGTGCAATCCTGAATGTTAGGGCACTGCCCCTACAGTAAACACTATATGCCAAGAGTGCTTCATTGGGTTTGCGATTCACTGCAGCATCCACTTACTTGTGCTTGCAGCTCAACGCACTCCAGAACCAGATGGCCTCTAAGGGTGGCTACGAGTACGCTCTTCCAGTGAATGTGTCAATCCCTGTGGTGGACGTTCAGCAGTGACCGCGTGTGCGAGGGGGGGCCCGTTGCAACTCCTCGGCTCGAGACATGGGGTGTGTGTTGCCCCTGTGGTGTGATGGCGGCAGACTTGCCGAACGGCGGCCACTTGTGATGATGCCAGATGGACCAAAGGCCTCGCGCTCCCCTTTTTGAAACCTCACCCCTCCACCCCCTCTTTTCTTCTAACCGTAGCAACCTGTACAAGTGTGGTTAGCAGCACTGAGCAGTGACTGAGCCGTGCATATTTTATATTAATTTTTTTTAATAAGGAGCACTGGCGCAGAGACATTACGATTTGCTCGTGCACGGTTTGTGCATCCCAGCCACATGAAGCTGGAGTGAAGTGTGCCGCCCCCCCCCCCCCCCCCCTAGCTAAGGGACAAAAGAAGAAAAAATTCTTTACTGTAAGGAGTCTCGACGGCAGAACTCTTCCCAAGCCGTTCATTTTTTTTTCTATTATAACTGTCTATTCAGTGCAGCAACTATTTAGGACGCTGTCACAACACAGGTTGTTTAGACGAGCACATTGTGTACATAGAAGCAGGTCATGTTGAAGGAGTCCTTTTTACACCCTCACCTGCCACCCCCTCGCTTTCCCACCTTGTAGTGTGTGTTTGTGTTGTGGACGCAGCCAGCCAGGTGTGGCTGCAGTGTGCGTATCTTTAAAAGAAATGTGTTTAGAGAGACATACCAGAAGAGTTTGTAACGACTGTTAGACTGGTAGTATTTAATGACGGCAAGAAGGCACCCTTTACTTGTAGAGAGGAATAAAGATCTTTTATCAAAGTGGAAGAAAATGGACAAGCACTGCCAATGTGCAAGACATGAATAAAAAAAAATGTTTATCTATGAATAAGAGTATGTACAGTATGAAACAATTGAGGATGCCTAGTCGTCCTCATCACTCTCTTCAATGGCCTTCTTCGCTTTTTTGCTTTCCGCCTTTTTGTCGAAGTAGTCCTGTTGAAGGAAAGAAACCTATTATAGCATCTTGCACACGTAACGTGGGACACCAGAGAACACTCGTGGCACTAATTTTCTACATGAAATGTGTGTGTGTGTGCCTTGCATTCTCTCATGTCCTGTGTTGTGTTCATCACGCGCAATGTAATGTTTAGCATTGTGCTCATGCCATACAGTCCACATGCATTCACAGATGTGCATTCACAGATGTGCATTCCAAATGTGCACACTGATCAGTGATTCAACAGCTACATTGTAGTAGAAAAATATCACTCCGTTTATGTTGAATGATGGTAAGCTAAGAGTTGGTGCACTGTACAGTACAGGCTTCAAAGTGGAAAGCCCACAGGCTGGGCACAGATTTTATGCAAAGCTTTGTGGACTGCAAGAGCTGCTGCCTAATATAATTTGGGGTCAATAGCGTTTTCTGGTATAACATCGATTAGTCTGGGTTAGTAGCACCCCGTGCTATCTGCCAACACTCTACCAGTGGACATTGGCATTAACTTAAGCCTCACTGTTGGTTTCTGACGAGTGATGCCCTCCCATTTTCCTTCAAATTACTTCGTGCTCGCATTAGAGATTGACAACCGGAAAGCAGGTACGAGTTGCAGCAGTCCACTGGGCCACAAGGCAAAGTGTGAAGAGGATGAAAATGAGCTAAATGGCGACGTCTCCTGCATAGCAGCAGCAACAAGCACAAAAGTTAAATTTTAGAGCAGAGGCACTGCTATGCTTAGTCTTTCGTTGCCGCATTGAAAGATTTGGCACACTTGTGCCAGTCAATAAGAAACTGCCTTGCCCGTCAACATTTTGATAATAAATGTTAGGGTGTAACATCCCAGAACTTCGACCACTTGGTGTTCTATACAGTGCATGAGTATCAAAAACCATTTTCATCTCCATCGAAAATGTGGCCACGATTCAATGCTGCGACCTTCGTCTCAGCTGTTGAGCACCATAACCACTGGACCACCGTGGTGGGTCAACATCTTAATGCAACAACCTGCCTGCCCAACATACATCCACAAATTATCATCCACAATAAGGCATAGTGTCTTGCTGTTGCACTATTTCCGCTTAATTTCCTCAAGTTAGCCAATAATGGCTTCAGTTTTTATAAAACTTCTATGACAATCGGGTTCCTGCTGTTTTTGCACATGTTGAGGGAAAATACTTTTCTGCAGCTAAAATTACATTCATGTGACAAATATAACTAGAACTTAATTTTTTAATTAGTGACATGAGGGCTGTTGTTTATACTAGAAAGTTGTTCCGCATGATAATCTATGGCATACCCAGTTTTTAGAAGTCACAAAAGTTACACATATTTTGATAGATTCATCATTGAATTTCAATGTTGAAACCAAAACTGGCCACGCCTGGCAAGCGCAAAGAGTGGCCTTTCATGCCACGTCTATTTATGAGAGAGAAGTGGCGCAATTTGAACTACAACTTATGAGGAAGCGAGAGGAGGACGAGCGTTCCTTCCTAACTTCCGAAGAGATGCCAGGAGAGGCCTGCCAAGCGCTCATTGACAAAGCTGCTTGGAGTTCTGGTTGGTGCTTAGCAAAAATGCGTCGTGTGTGGACCACTTACTTTATGCAGACGATATTGCGGAAACGTCCGTGTGTTTCAGTAATGAACAATTGTTGCACGTACACGTGTTTCAGACAGCAGTGAGAGCAGCAACTCGCGACGACTTGGTTGGGCAGCCTACCCAGGTACTCTCATCTCGAGAAGCCCAACAAATGACACAGTCGCTCCGGGACTTTCTTTTCACGAAGGGCATTCCACTAAGCTATGTGGAGCACCTTCATGCTCTTAATAAAAAAAGATGTGCTCAAGCTCTGCCTGAAGCAATCAAAGCTGACAGGATGGCTTTTCCACAAACAATAGTTGCACTACCTAACTTGCATAGAAATAAGATGTTATGACCTCACTTTAGTGCTTCTTTTCTCAATCTGCTAATTACAATTATTGGTTATAACGATGAAATTTTGTTAGCACTTGGATATCATTATAATTGGACTGCACTGTAAGCATGTTAGCATAAGCTATATGCAAGTTCAATCCTTGCCAAGAAAAGACTTGAATCTTAGAAATCTGCTCACTACAGAAACCACAACAATGTTAACAATGCATGGCATTGTGGCTGCATGCACATGTATAGTGAACATGATGGCGACTTACCAGGTCACTGTCATCGTCATCATTTTCTGGTCCGGCTTTAGCTTTCTCTAATCGTCGAGCGCGTTGTTCTTCTAGATCAGATGCGTCCTCCTCAGAAGAGTAAATGGAAGGGCGCTCTGAAAAGGACAAGTAGTACAGAATGATTACTGCTGGCAAAGCCACAGACACGCGAGCACTTGAATGAGAAAAAACAATTCGTCTCAGGTTGATAACGTATTCAAGAATCCCATTACACAGCAATAAAGATTCAAAACTTGATGACCTTCAAGATTTAGACCACAGAAGACACAAAAGGCAGTTTTAGAATAGATAATGCAAATCTTTACATTCACAGGCACTGTGCACATGTCACATGCAAATCTCTTGGCCACACTCATTATTGTTAAACATGAATAAACAATAAACTTGACTGCCTCATAAATTTTCTACTGCAAATATTTATCAGACACATCAAGTATAAACAGGGTTTTAGGCATTTCTCATATAAAAGGAGTGTTTTCCCTCTTTCACACGAGCACTGCGGATGGCAAGCGAGGCAAGTTGCAACACTGAATGAGATATTCAGTGTCACAACTTACTTTTGCTAGGAGCGTATTGGCTGCTACTTCGGGTGCAGAGGTGCAAGATGGTAGCATTCATTACAGCTATAATACTTACATGATGTAGCACAAAGAGTACAAACGCCGTGTGATTCTTGCCTAGCAATCTGCTCAAATTATGTACAGGAGTACAATGTCTATACCTTGTCTTGTGTCGGCTTGCATATTTTTAAGTGCAGTCAATGGGATGAATGTAAAGCGATGTCTACTTGTATATCTAGCTTGCAAGGCATGTAGAGGAAAGCTAACGTGCGCCAATAAGCGGGCGGCGATCGTTCAGACGGTATGCGCTGAAGAGCAATACCATGACTGGCTGCATAGAAGTGACCCACATTGGCGCATAGTGTTTGAAAGAGAGTATATTGCCGCAATTTCTCGCCTGCATTCAAACGTGTCCATCACTGCACGCACAAGGACACACATGCACGCTGTGTTGTGCCACCCAGAGACGACGATGGCACGAGCACTCTGGTCGACTAGCAAGACAGAGCCTTAGTCTACAAGGGTATGATATTACTTTGGTATACAAATCTGGGGAAAAACACAGCGATGCGGATTGCCTGTCATGCGCACCAGTGGACGCAAGTGAGCCAGAGGAAGAAGACTTGCCGTCTCTAGGCATCGTCCAGGCATCATAAATCGCTTAACAACAAAATGACCCAGATTTGCTGCTGCTTATACAGCATCTCCGAAGACTCAACATTAAAGTCCCACGCACTTTATCCAGAGAGCTCCCTTTATTCTGTCTTCAAGAAGGCGTCCTTTACAAGAGGAACTTCGAGCCCAACGGTGACAAGTTTTTACTGATTGTACATGCATCTTTACGAGACGAGATTCTGCACGCATGTCAAGACGAACCAGCATCTGTACATATGGGTGTCAGCCGTACATTCCCCAGAATTCATCTAAAAATACTACTGGTCAAAGCTGTTAGCATCAGTTAAGCACTACGTGAAAACTTGCCGCGAGTGTCAAAGACTCAAAACTCCATCTGTGAGACCAGCCGGCCTCCTCCAGCCAATAGAAACGCCGGATGCCCCATTCCAACAAGTCTGTATGGATCTTCTAGGGCCTTTTCCGACATAGACTGCAGGCAAGAAGTGGATAGTCGTAGCCAAGGACTATCTCGCCTGTTAAGCTGAGACTGACTCTCTGTATAGAGCAACAGCTCTTGAAGTTGCCAAGTTCTTCATCAACAACATAGTCTTCAGGCATGGTGCACCCATCCTCATAATTACAGATCGTGGCACAGCTTTTACTGCAGACCTAAGGAAATGTCTGATGCGAATGACCCATATAGATCACAGAAGAACTACGGCATACCATCCTCAAACAAGTGGCCTAACCGAGCGCCCTGAACAGAACTCTGACTGATATGCTTTCAATGTATGTCCACGTTGAACATAAACTGTGGGATAAAATATTACTTTACATCACGCTCGCATATATTACAGCCGTTCAAGAAACAACGCGAGTGGCACCATGCGAACTTGTAATCGGCCGAACAGTCACCACTCCACTGGATGACATGGTACCACTAAATGATGAAAGCAGCAATCCACCCGACCTTGACGACTTCTTGCAAAGAGCTGAGGAAGCACGACAGATGGCGAGATACAGAATACGCCGCCAACAGCCTATCGACTCCTGCCAGTACGATCAGCGTCGTACTGAAGCACATTATCAGCCCAGTGACAAAGTATGAATATGGACCCCAGTGCATCGCCGTGGACTCTCTGAAAAACTTCTTAGCCGATACTTCGTGCCTTACGAAGTAGTCCATCGTTTAAGCTATGTGAAACTCTGCAACCGTACAGAGGTGGTACATGTAGTCCGGATGAAGTCTTACTATTAAAGATCATCGGAAAACCAGTGACGCCTACCAGAAATCCATTCATTGCCTGATGCATAAGGGCAATGAGCATGAGGTGGGGGATTATGGCACGACATCTTGCCTGCATTCAAACAACGCGTCGATCACCGCGCGCACCTAGACGACTTCTTGCAAAGAGCCGAAGAAGCACGACACATGCACGCCGTGTTGTGCCGCCCAGAGACGATGATGGCACGAGCCCCCAGGTGGACCCGGCTGATATGTGCCACGTGCTCGGGACATCTCGCGGAAAGGAAAAAGGCGGCTGAAGGACAGCTTTGGTGTTCTACTGACGCATAGTCCTACGATCATAGTCACCTTGAGTTGTGGGCACAGGTTCGCCCTTTCAATAAATACGTTTTCTCATACCCCCAAGTCCTTCAACATCACTACAATATGTTGCATGCCAGATGCGTAATGTGAGAGAAAACAAAATATTAAAAAGACAGCCATTTATCGAGACCGAAAGAGCAAAATATGAACTATTTTCTTGTAGCTTCGTAATATCACAGATATTCAGATGTGCATCTTTACTGAATTAAAGGTCGACAAGCTCCGATTTTACTCGAAAAGTGTTCCAGCACCTCTTAGTTAAAGGGACCCCGCAACATTTTTCCAAATGATCGTTGAATGACCTTGTTATCGCAGTTTATTACCTCACAAATCAACTGCCTCAAACATTTTTTAGAGCACGTTGAGCACGAGTCGAGCTTCATGCATTTGTAGCACAATCTAGGTATTTTCTCTCTCTCCTTTTAACCCAGCAAGCATGCTGAAAGCTACATTGGGGGGAATAGCTAATAGGCAAGATGCTGTGTCCATACACCAGTGCCTGTCGTGACCTTGCACACTTTCATTTCTCTAAATGTGCAGCTCACTATCATGTGATCATCAGCACAATTTTTATAATAGTAGATTCGATTCGCACTGGAATTTCACTATTCAAACTTTCCACAGGCAAATACAGTCAACATCTAATTAATAGTGACTTCTTTAAATTTTCAATATGCTTCACCTCGATACACACTCGTATTTTGGCAAAGCTGCCTTTCAGACTCCTAAAGAGAATACTACACATACTGTTTCGGATCCAATTAAAAATGTCCCCTTCAGATTTTCAATACGGCTTCACCTCATCACAGTTTCATACCGCGGCAAAGCTGCCTTTCAGGATGCGATATCTTGAAAGTATTGATCGAAGAAAACGCCACTTCTAACATAGAGATGATAGATATGGAAAAGGTGACAAGATATGGAAATTCTGCTTTGGACCAGAAATTTGGGCAGGAAGCCCCAAAAATTAAACGCCGGAGATTCTTATCGCCCAAAATTTCAGATTTTCTTATATATTGTCGTTTACGGGGTAGATTTGGAACTCTGAGCTTGAAAGGAGCACATCCGCATCGCCACGTCAGTTGAACTTCCACAGGTGTTGAAAGAGGAGGGCTCTACCTTTCACATGTAAAGTTTTGTCGGGAACGCTGTGGTTGCACCAAATCATGTACATAAATACAATTGGGCCTCTGCACTGCCTCATTCTTGATTATGGCACACTATCTCGTCAGCACTTTATCAACCTAACAAAAAGAAGCACTTTCATGTTGCCATCTCATAAAAATATGCTTAGAAATCCTCTCCAATGCCTCTTTCTGCAAATTTCGCTTCGAGGTATTGGAAAAATATTCAATTTGAGTCGTACTCATGGCTCCAATATTCAAATTCGCTCTGCACCCAAAATCTTGCTATTCGCACAGTTCTAGTTATCATAAAAATTTACCACGGCAGTGTCATGACGCATTCAAAATGGTACTGACAACATTATTTGTGAAGAGAAGACCAAGCGATTTCGAGCAGATTTGGAAAATTTGTTGTTGACTCCAAGCCGCATGCTGTGCTACAATGTTTGGTTCACTTGCTGCTCGTCTAACAATCGTCAGCACTTCCTGGCCATGTTCAAAAAGTGTTTCAGGGCCCCTCTGAGAAACATGTGGCCATGTTGGCCACTGTGTCTGTGTTAACTATATTAATGTTGGGTATGTATTGAAATTGCCAAATAGGACAGAGTTCAAGTAAAGTATATGTAAAGTAGTTTTGAGGGAAGATGTGAAGGCAGGGGAGCAAGAAATCCAAAAAAAGTGTCTGTTTGTTATTTTATGAGAGTTAATTGGAAAAGGGAATAGAAAAATGAAAGCTAGAGAAGGGAAGAAAAGAAATAAGCTGCCAAACTAACTGAAATATGCCAATGCTATGAAATTGTTGCAGTAGGGAAGTGTTATGCACATGGTACAAAGATGAAAGTCCCAACTGTCAACTATGAAAATGTGGTGTCTAGGCACAGGATTCCAACTCTCAATACCGTGCTTACCCTTAAGTGCAGCCCCTCCGCGACGGTACTTGCTCTTGATGGCCGACAGGGAAATGGCTGCATCATCTTCATCGGCCTCCAGGTACGCTGCACTGAGACCACGTGAATGGGACTTCTCGCGAAGGCGCCGCTGCTTGCTCTCGCGCCGGATCGATGCCCGAAGCCGATCTTCCTCTTTCTGCATAAATGTGTGAATTCCATTAGTAAGGGCTTGGAGCTAACA
Source organism: Rhipicephalus microplus (assembly GCF_043290135.1). NCBI lineage: Eukaryota > Metazoa > Arthropoda > Arachnida > Ixodida > Ixodidae > Rhipicephalus > Rhipicephalus microplus. The sequence continues at coordinate 114,285,531 of NC_134703.1, read as the reverse complement.
GTGCCATCGTCTGGCTGTCACTAAGAGGTCTGTCTACAGCCGAGTAAGAGTCTTGAAAAAATAACGTAAGACAAACCTTGATCATTTCACTGCGGTGTGCCTCGGGATCCTGGCCAACCTGAGGCAGCACTCGAATCTTTTGCGTCTTTTGGCTACGACCAGCGAGTGACAGTGTCATCTTGCGATGGGTGAAGCTGTCGGTCGAGTGAGGCCTAAGGAGACAGAGAGGGGAAGAGCTCATATATTTCGGTCCACTTTGCTGCATGTCTTTTACACAAAACTTAAAATTTTTACTGTTAAAAAAGATAGCATCATATTACTGCCGTAGACAGCATAGCACAAAATCGGATTTTATGCTAGAGTTGCCACATAGATCCTGCAGAGACCCGTAGTCGCAACCCTCTTTTTGTAAAACACAACTCTGATAGCGATTTTAAAAACAACCGTGTAGCACACAGAAGTTGCCATTAGGGCACAACTAATGTTACCAATGACAGCACTTCCCACTACCATGTCACTGCCCTTTTTTAATCATCGAAATCTAGGCAAATGCTCACGAAAATTTTCCTTTTCTCTTTTTTTTTATAGATCGAATTCGGTCATGGTTACTAACTGGCATATGCTTTGACAATCTACTCCGGTGCACCGAACACAATGTAGAAATCAGTGCAGGGCAACGCTTCAGCTCGGACAACAAGATGTTGCATAAAAAACAAGTCTAACCACTGCTGCTTTTGCAGGTTACATATGTTAAGCTAATAAAAAAAAGTATTCCACGAGTATAGCAGGCAGGTTACTATTCTTGGTGTTGGGACAAGCTCAGTTTCTGCAAACACAACACTTTTTTTTTTTTGTCTGTGGTTCCTCTTGCATGCAAGATGGCTGACCTACACACAATTCTGCTTCTTAGTGAAGCATGTTCTATCGACGTGCAACAAAACCCAAACAATGGCAATCACATAAATAGTACAATGCGCGCCATCCAATAGTACCACTCAGGTATCGCAGCACTACGCATGTCTACGGTGATGACTGGACGGAGCACACTGCGTCATTGCTAATGCTTGCCACTTTTCTAATTTGAAGCTGATAGTACAATGACCTTAAATATGGCTAATGCCGATGTTAAAATAAAAAGAACCAATAGCAATCGCAGACCTACAAAAAAATCGAACTGCTGGCAGCATGTGTTGCAGGACATAAATGATGTCCTTGAAAGGAATTGTCTGCCTAGTTTAAAAGAGTGGGCAAAAAGGAAAAGCTGACTGACTATGCCTAAACGTCGTCTGTCAGTGGAGCTAGGCTTTTTGACAGCTAGTTTCATATTGACGATGACATAGAACAGTTGGTAACTTGCCTGAAGCTGAGTTTCGTGCGGAAGACAGCCTGCCCCTGCAAACCAGTGCCTTGACGAATGAACAAGTGGTTGTGATCTCCTTGCATCAGTGACTGCTTGTGCACGTCGAAGATTTCAGAGCCCAGATGTAGTGACATGCTGCATAGATGGGCACCATACTTCAGGCCGATAGAGGGCAGTACAACTCCACCCTGTGTATGCTGCTAACAAATCAGCGAATACCAGCAGCACTTCCTGTTGGCCTAGCATTTCAAATGAAATACATGAAATACAAATGCACGTTATGCATAAACAAAAAAGATGAGCAAAGAAAGGCATGTTTTAAAGGAAGCAAAAGGGGACAGCCACTACAGGGACAATCAGTAGCATATTGCTCTCACAGGTCCCTGAAGGTGCTTGTTGGATGGAAATTATATTGATTGATACGAGAGTACAGACAGAGGGAATGTCGTCAACTATTTTGTAAGCTGCTACTTGTTATTTAGCCCTTCAGCTCAAGATTGAAGAGCTTTGTAGAAATAATCGAAAGCATCAATAGTTCAGCGTGCCATCGATGTTATGTTCTCTTCAGTTAACGTATATACAAAGGACTGATGTGCACAAATCTCAAAGAGCATCATGCCCTGGACATGGAAAACTAGTCGAATGAACACTTGCCTCCCATCTGACCACTTGATTATCCGGGCGTTGCTCTGCCTCACTGGATTACCCATCTTATCATAGAGGTAGCGCCACCGGACCGTGTTTTCAACCTGCAAGCAATGGCGAATCCCAGCAACGATGCAATGAGTAACACAAATGGGGCTGCTGCACCGGTTCTCGGAGCAATGTAAAGATGATATGAGCCAGTCAATTCAAGAACACACACCTTCAGTTTGAGTCGTGCTCTTCCTTCTTCGTCAAGCACTTCATCTTCATCTACTTCATCCTCATACCACTGAGGATCATAAGGCCTGCACAGATACAGTGAGAAAGGCATTCTACAACAGGTGCCTCCATTTGCCTAGCCATATGGCCAGCAAGCTATAACTCCATACGTTCGCCTGAACATAAGGCTATTACGCTATAACTCCAAACAGCCTGAAATGACTCACTCACTGATTATACTCAACATGCACAAGCTGATGCAGTTACACTAGCAACTACAGTAAAGTTAGGAATACTGTACGCGTGAAACAGAAAATAAGAGTACAAGAGCCACGCTTTCTGGATATGTGTGCAAAATGATGAGTACTCAGTGGCAATGCTCGTTGAAAAAGGCACCCGGTGGCATGCGGCAAGCTGACCTTGTGTCAACACTGAGGAAGTTTGGCAGCTTGACAAAGTGGACCTCGTTTCCAAGGTTGGTCATGATACGTGGGATTTCCACATCAATGCGTGTCTCTGGGACTGGCACCTCCTCTTCTTCACCTTGCTGCAAAAGAATGAACACAAATGGGCCACAAGCATTCAATGTGCATCTTCCATGAAACTGTGAAGAGCTGAATGACGGCCATAATTGAACTCCCCCATAAGCAATTTTCGAGGCAGCAAGCTTTATGATGAGCTTTACAGTAACCACCGCAGTGCAATTAAAATGATGACTAATAAGTTGTACAGAGACAAAGTGTATTGGTGCACCTTATTACCTCGGGTTCCGCTCGCTTCTCCTCCGGTTCCTCTTCCTCATCGCTGCCCATGCGTTTGACTGGCGTCTCACCCCCTCCTTTCTTTTTGGCAGCGCCCTCCTCATCCGAGCTCAAGTCGTCTAAGTCTTCACCGAAGAGAGCCTCCACCTCAGCTTCTTCGCCCTTCTCCTCGGGGCTGGAGATTCGTGCCCTTTTTCGACCTGTTACTGCTTCGTCGTCATCCGAACCTGCCAACATGAGACGCCAGATCAGGAACCTAATCATCCTCCTAGCAGTTCAACCTTCAGCAACAGCAGCCTCATAAAGCAGGAGCTAGTAAGAACAATCCAAGCATTCACTGCAGGCAGACAGAAATATCAGTTAAAACGAAACCAGGAGCAATGACATAAGTATTGCTGATAATTCTAATGTGTTTACAGTAATATCCAAGAAGCGTGCGTTTTAGTGCAACCTTGCCATAAATGCTCATAGAGTTTGCCGGCACCTCTGCAACTGGCAGGAAGCGTCTTTGCAGCTTGTACCTGTCTTTGTGTGAAGTTCTACAAGTTTTAACAATCACTGTCGAAATTCCAGCAACAGCTAAAGGAAGTCCTAAGTCACACCTGAAAATTCTTGAGAGCCCTTCCTGGCATTTGCTCCCCTTTGCCACAACCCTCAATATATGCCTAATAAGAGTAATTACCATATTTATAGGCCAAATAAAATTTCACTCTGACTCAGTTCATTGAGACTTTTGAAAGGGAGTATTACAAGTAGCAATGCAGTCTCAGCGAAGCTGTGTGGCTAGTAATGGTGAAGTTAGCAGCCTTCAATGAGCACCTAAGCAGATAACGGATCAACCTAGAGGCTTTCACTGTGACACAGGTACAGGCATCTTATCTTCATCATGTGTCTCTGACCCATTATATCCGCAGTCACACCAAGGTGCACAGCACTTTTTAGCTGTAGCTTCCAATGAGCTTAATGTTGGTGCCTCTTCCCATTTCGGCACCAAAAATTGCTACTTGTACAAGCTTTCTGTGCTGTTTCCAATGAAATTTCAAACATAATTTTGTAGGGAAGCTATCTTAAACTAAGGCTTTCATGCAGTCAAAACTTTTGTTGTAGATCACCTTTAAAGCTTTGCTGCAAGACAACTAACTGTTGATCAATACCTAGAAAGACTGAAAAAGCAACAGGGCGCTGGGCTTAATTCTCACCTTCTGCAGCAGAGCCAGCAGAAGCAGCTTCACTGCCACCCGATCGCCTTCGTTTGCGTCCTATGGCGCTCTCAGCATCGGATTCGGAGCCTGTTCACAAGTAACGGCACCAAGGAAGATAACACAGCACTTCACAGACACCAATCATACTAGAACAGAAGTGGCATGCAAAATTGTTCCTGCTCTACATGCATGCATTTTCTGAATCCAGCTCAGAGAACCTGAGCAAAGTTAAGCATTGTTATAAATGTATTTCGTGTAATGCACTTTAAGCATTGTACGAAATACATTTACATTGTACGAAATCGTGTTTAAGCAATGTATGGAATGAGTCTAGTGAGGTGAACAGCAATCTTTGCTGACCAGTGTACACACACATGTGAAGTGGTTGACAGTTATCTCGTTAGTGAAACATGTGCCCAGCATTACGGGCAAACGAAAAGAAATTTTCAGATCGGTGTAACAGTGACAATGCTAGAATGAGTGTAACAAAGGGCACCTTTGATAAAATTAAGTTTCCAACATGCCTCGCTCTGTTTTGAGAGAAACCTTGTGGAAGCTTCTACACAAAAAGCTGCCGAAAAAAAGTTGTACAGTTCATGTTTTATTTGTAAAGGCTAGCACACACCAGACTGTTACTATCACAATAAGAAGGGAGGGTGAACCAACATTTGCGAGCAACATATTACTGTAGAACTTCATATATTTCCAGATTTCATTTTCTTTCTAGACGCCATGACAATGTGTGCAGTTTGTGATCAGAGGCAGTTTGTGATCAATCATCACAAACTGCCTCTCATGAATCGAAAATCATATTTTATGCGAAACTACGGCACAAAGCCTATGGTTTACCAAGTTTGCAGATTGCTTTGCAATGTATGCAAGCAAGACAGGGCTTACTGGCAGACAAATACTGGAGTGTTAAAGAGTGGTGAAACAAGGCACATCTTACACCAGACAAAATATTTTAACAAGATGGTGTCTTCATTAAGGCAATGAGAAGCTCTTTTTCCAAAACATTAGCTCCAGCCTAAGATATCTCTTTTCCGACTACTGGAAGTCATCCCATTTGGTATGAGAGCATGTCTAAATGTCCCACTTGAATGTGCAAGAGCTTCCGAACAGCATACCAGAACTATTATTGTCCTCGGCTCGATATTCTATGTCCTATTAATGTCTTATGTCCATGCTTTCACTGGTAAATGATAGCTAGTTTTGACCGCATAAGTTGCATTCTGGATATATCAACACACACTTCATTCAAATTAGTTATGTGTTGTAAGGTAGTCGGCAGAACTAAGATTAGATCGCGACGTAGCTTTCGCTCAGATTTCTCCATAATTTACCTGACGCCGCCGCGCGTGCTTCGCCTTCGTTTGAGTGCGCCGAACCCTCGTCTCCACTCGCCTCGCCTCGGCTGGCCTCGTCTCCACTCGCCTCGTTAGCGCTCGCTTCATTTGCGCTGCCTTCGTCTCCGGAGGCACCCGACCGTTCCGCGGCCACCTCAGAACGGCGGTCTTCGTCGTCGGAACGACGGTCCTCGTCGTCTGAGCGCTGTACCTCGTCTTCAGAACGGCGGCCTTCGTCTTCAGAACGCTGACCCTCGTCGTCTGAACGACGGCTCTCACCGTCGGAGCGGTGTACCTCATCGTCAGAACGTTGTCCCTCGTCGTCGGAGTGGCGCCCTTCGTCATCGGAGTGGCGTTCCTCGTCATCAGATCGGCGGTCCTCTTCGTCGGAGCGATGCACCTCGCTGCCGGAGCCCTCGTTGTCCGAGGCATCGCTCTGACGCTCCGATCGCGCGGGTGTCCTAGCCGTCGTCTCTTCGTCACCGGACTGGTCGTCCACATGTCGGGATTCGTCCGAGCCCGAATCCCGACGCTCGTCCCCCGAGGCTTCCTCACCCTTGTCCTCGTAGCCCGACTCGTCACCGGACGCCGGGCTCCTCGGCGGTGACGAGTGGTAGCTTTTCTCCGAGCGCTCCTCAGCGTCGGAATGCTCGCTCTGTTCCCCGTCGTCGGAATGTTGCGCAGGAGACCGCGATCCCTCGCTGGAGGCTGGTGAGGCGCTTCTGGAGCCTGCGAAAAAAAAAATGCACAGAAAGTTACAGCACGTCCCCCTGCGGTGCAGTTTTATTTCTCTTTTCAAATGAACACAAAGCTACCAATGAAGACGTTAAGAAACAATCACGAAAGTGATGCCGAATGATACCGAAAGTCAAGTGTTCAGCCATGAATCTCCAAACGCATAACTCTATATGTCAGGAACTCAGGTCTCAGTACAAGCGATCCCCTCAAGGAAGGAAGTCACGGTGTTCTCGTGTTTACAGAATGGAGCGCAGCTACCGCACAGCAGACTCGTCTCATGACAAGCTGTCCACTTACCTGCGCTCGATGCTTCTCTCGAATCATCGCTGCCAAATATTCCATCCATAGTTGTTTAGCAACAAGATGCACACGATACTTTCCAACGTTTTACCTGGCTGTAAATGGAACAACTTTAATTTACAGCACAAGCAGCTTGATGCGCGTCGGCACGATTAGAAAAGCGTCGGCTGCTTTGGCGGCTTTTGGGGCCGGATAGTCTTGGCTTTTAATCGAAGCCAGTTTGTGTTTTGTTGTCCAAAAAAGTCTTCGTTGAAAAAAAAAAAAAAAAACTTGTACTGGTTTGGACAAAGTAAAAGCGTTATGACATAATCAAGAACTTTATTTTTCATGGGAATATTTTATTATAATACACACTCACGACCAAGACAATGAAGGTGCCGGAACGTACACTTTTAAATCTCGAAGTCTATGTATTTGCCAGGTGCAGCTGCCAGAAGCAGTCGCTGGTTTGCACTTTTAAACAAGTTATGCTTTTGACCACAGAAACTTTCTGTGGGTTTTAACTGCTATAAAAGCAAACTTGCCTCTCTTTTTTTTTTTTGAGCCTCGTCGTTATGTCGTGCCGATAAAAGGAGACGAAGCCGTGGGTGAAGTAGATCTCGCTTCAAAAACCCGGCCTCCGAGACTGAACCGCTCGGCAAACGTTGAAAACGCGGCATGTTTGAAAACAAACGAATTCGCTCGGAGATTTCAAGCTGGACGGTCGTGCTATAGTTGTGCCCTCGTGATCTTCAACGACAGCGTAGCTCCCGCACACTGGCTTACCCTCCGCGGTGTCCTGACGCCATGAAGCTCTCGCATCGTGGTGCCCCGCCTTTGGACTGTTTCGACTGGATCCCAATTTTCCTATCTCCTATTAAACGCGAAGCATTTCTTGACGAACTTCAGCGCCTTTAAGCGTATCTATCTATCTATCTATCTATCTATCTATCTATCTATCTATCTATCTATCTATCTATCTATCTATCTATCTATCTATCTATCTATCTATCTATCTATCTATCTATCTATCTATCTATCTATCTATCTATCTATCTATCTATCTATCTATCTATCTATCTATCTATCTATCTATCTATCCACCCACGACTTTAAGCTCTCCTGGCCGTTTCGATAATGATATCGCTACCAAACTTGGTATGACATAACATGACTGTATGATGAAAATAACTGACTAGTTATAACATGATAATCTTGACGTGTGTCATGAATGTCGTGATTTACATTTCATGATCTTGCTGCTCTTGCGGTGGTTTCTTTCACATGACATGTTGTGAAACTGGTATGGTATGACATGACTGCATGGCGAACACAAGTGACAGACCCTAACATGAAAATCATGGCATGCGTGTCATGTAACAACATGACTACATGCCACACTCATGATGCGCTCGAGGCGATTTGGCTACCTTCACAAATGCCGAAATTTGGTATTACGTCACGTGAATGGATGACGAAAGTATTTGATTGGTGCAAACATGATAATAATGAGATGCGTGTTATGTAAGAACATTAATGCACGCCACACTCAAGGCGCCAATACACTTCGATTTATCCCCTAGTATATTCCCCTAGTAGAGATCCGTGGATGTGCCCGCTGACCTTCATTGTGAATCTGCCTGCCATGTACTCGCAGGCCCGCGCTGCATCGCTTTGACGCATGCGCGTTTGAGCGCACAGAGTGTCCCTCCGTCACAAAGAGAGGCAGACGCTGTGCTGTCTAAATAACGTCGTCGGCGTGAAACGCAGCATGTAGCATTTCGCGTCGGTTGCCCCCGGGTCGCGCCGACGGACGCTGGTCGCGCCTTGCGTCACACTATTGAGTGCTCGCGTTTCGCTAGCGTGGCGTCGCTGCACCCAGCCTGCGCGTTCGTCAATGTTGCGTCGGAGTATATTGGGCCCTTCATGACGCGCTCACCGCCGTTTCGATAGCTTCACATATACCAAATTTAGTATTGCCGGAAGTGAATAGACGACGAAGGAAAACGAGATGTCCGAACCTGATAATCATGTGCGTTTCATGTGAAATATGACTACATGTTACGCTCATAGCGTTCTCGCAGCTGTTTCACCAGTCCCACGTTTACTAAATCTGGTATTACGTGATGTGAATGGACGACGAATGTAAATGACATGTGCAAACATGATAATCATGATATAGGTGCCATGTAAACATGATTACATGCCACTCTCATAGCACGCTCGCGGCCATTTTTCTAGCTTCATATATCAAGTGACGTTAATAGATGACGAAGGCAAATGAAACGTCAAAACATGATTAATCATGACATGGAAGTCATGTACGGCATAACTTACCTCCTTCTCGTAACGTTGTGCTGATTTTGAAGTTACCTATTAACCTTGCTCATTCGTGCTTCGCTTATGCTCGATTCCCACTGTACGTGGGAACTGCCAATTTTTTTCTGTCGCTTGCCTTCTCTATCTTTCCATCTATTTTCTTCTATTCTTTTTATTCCAGGCAGCCATGGTCGCATATCGATGGAGCCTGGAGGGGAAATGGTAGAGTTTGGTGTACTGTGTGATATCAGCCAAAGAACACCGGATGGTCAAATTTTTCGGATACCTTCACGACGGCCCTTATAATCATATCGTGGTTTTGGGAAGTAAGAACCCAGACTTTAACCTCAATAATATGACTCTCACGGAGTCATAAAAAATATTCGTATCATAAGAAATTCACATCACTAGAAAATATAAAAAATTAGCATGCAACAAAAAAAAGCTTCCGTATGTTTTCATTCATCGTTTCTCAGAGCCTCAGCAACGTAACCAACACATCTTAATGACTGTCACAAAGTTTTTAGACATCAGTGACCATACTTTCGTTTGAAAATATGACAACCAGCAGCGCCTTACTATTTTTTGTACTCTTTTTTCGCATCACACCTGAGTGCTGCTTTGCGTAGCATGCACTAAAAAAAAAAACATCCGAAAACTTTATAACCGTTTCCATTTTTGTTATTTTTTATTGCGGTGGCGCTGGGGATGTGCTTCGGTAGAGTAACTGTATATAGTCAATGTACAGGCTTCGGCCGTGTGTGCACAATCAAAGCAGCTGTGCCTGTGTGCGACACCGAGAATCGTCCATGTTGATGCTGTGAGGCCTAGTTCCTTCGCCAAGACTTCGCCAAGCTTTCTCGTGCAGGCCTCGTCCCCCTTTCATAGGATGCCTGATGCGCGAGGACATCGATTAACGTGGAAACACAGAACAACATAAGCAGCACGCGTAAAAACGTGTAAAAATATAAAATCATGACAACAGCGCCATCTGTAACTACGACACCAGCATGCTGGACGATAGTTGTAGCGCGAGAACAGAACGACGACAGAGAGACAAGAAGGACACGCTCATGTCCTTCGTGTCCTTCTGGTCTCCTTGTCGTCGTTCTACTCTCACGCTATAAATATTGTCATATCATACCAACCAGCTCAAGCTGCCACACTTCTAAGCAGCATGCTGGCCTTCAAGATTTGTGCGCACAGTTTGTGAGGCTGCAACACGTGGCGGCGTACGTGGTGGGCATGCCCGCTCGTGCTTGACATGTCTTCCGCGACAGCGCGGGCAACACCTCGTCGTATATCTGCGAGGTATTGTAGGGTCGTATCAAACGTCGCTGGGTGAAAATCGGTCCGCAACATCTGTAGTTCATTACATTGCAGGCCAATGCGTCGCGGCTGGGATTAAAAAAAATCACCGAGGTTTCACTGTACAACAGCTTTTATTCGAAAAAAGTGTAAATTTAACGGCTAGTTTTCTTTGTTAGACTTATTGGCTGTTAGTTCTCAATAATATTGCGTCTAATAATTTTTACTCGTATTAAATAAAATTGGCTGCAAGAGATGGAGGTTATACGTGTCAATGTCTTTACTGGCTGGCGGATCGCACCTCGTGATAATGCCCGTTTCTCTAGTTATCATATCTGGAGTGAATACTCTTTCTCCAAATGTTAGCCCGAAGACTAAAAGAGGGATAAAAACTTTTCTCTACCTCCCCCCTCCTATTTCCTTTCCCTCATTACTAAAATCCTGGAAGTCTCCTGGTCATATGACTTGAAAGAATGGCTAGTTGAAACAATTTAGTTGTATTCATATTCGGCGAACTTGGAAGATAAGGAGCAAACAAGTGAAAACGATGCCTACGAGAGAATCGATATTAGTACGGGCGTCACAAGGCGCACCTCCAATCCCCGTCGATTTCCTTCAGAAAGTTTGAGCAATGTGCAGAGCAGAAAGGGGCCAATCACATTCGGGAAATTCGATCCCGACCACCTGGACTCAATCGCAATCGAAACTGACCACGTGACATTGGTATATAGGTTATTATTGCTAGCTTACACATCATTTTTTTTCTTTGTCGCGAAAAGGCTCACAATATTGTTTTTTTCAGTCTCCTGCCCGTGCTTCTGAAAAATAATAACCAACTCGAAGTTCAACGTTCGAATATGCACGTACTAAATCTGCGCACATTTGCTCCGGTACACTGCTGCGCATTTGTTTCGATCTTCGGGCACGAAACGGGCACTGGTGTTTTTCCTTCTTGCGCCACCAACTGTCACGCGTGGCTTCTGCAGAGAGCAAACACGGGACGACGAGATGTGAAAGATAGATATCTGGGGTTTAACGTCCCAAAACCACCATATGATTATGAGAGACGCCGTAGTGGAGGGCTCCGGAAATTTCGACCACCTGGGGTTCTTTAACGTGCACCCAAATCTGAGTACACGGGCCTGCAACATTTCCGCCTCCATCGGAAATGCAGCCGCCGCAGCCGGGATTCGAACCCGCGACGTGCGGGTTAGCAGCCGAGTACCTTAGCCACTAGACCACCGCGGCGGGGCAGATGTGCAAGCGCGGACGGCCAGCCACTGCGTCGAAGGAAATGAAAACGACGCCTCCACGTTTCTCGTGCAATGTTTTACAGGAGTGTGGCAGCTCGGGCTAGTTGGTATGGCATGACGATAGTTATAGCTCGAGAACAAAACGACGACACAGAGACAAGAAGGAGTCCCTCGTGTCCTTCTTGTCTCTGTGTCGTCGTTTTGTTCTCGCGCTATAACTATCGTTTAAGTAATTCTAAGTAATTACCTATTTACCAATAAAAACTATTCAGAGTTGGTTCATTTTCGTGACCATCAAAACTTCGTTCCAAAATTTCTAACATTTTCGTTTTATAACCTCCATTACTCTAAAATAAAAAAAAATTGAATAAGATTCTATAAGACCACTCAATTATTGGCCGATCCTCCGGAGTGCGCATGAGCAACAAGAGAAGGTCAACATGAACAAGAGCCCTGCTTGGCACATGCGCGTTCGGGCTTGAGTCGAATTTAGTGACTCCCAGTCGGCCTGGTTGCAATGAGCATCGTGACGACTAAGCGATCTTAATTGCACGATTCTTCTGTGAACATGAAAACACGAGGTCACGTTACCAAGGAAACCGGTACCTCCTATAGGGCATTTCATTGTATGGCATACCTAAACTCGCCCAGCTGAAGGTCATATTCTGAAAAGGAGTTATAGTATAATTCACAGCTCCCCAACCACAAAGAACAGGTTCATATTTTTACAAATACATGATGCATGGGCGTATCCAAAAGGGGCGTATCCCCACCCCCCTTCCACTTCCCCTTCCCCCAGAACATTTTCTCACATACAGCCGCGGCCACGTCTGTGTAGAGCACGCGAGCCACCAGTTCTCGCTACTGCCTCGAGGGCGAAACCTTGAGGCAGTAGTGGGCTCTGACTAGGTCAGCCTGACAACATGGGCTACACATGCTCCTAATACACCACTTCAGACAAACGCGCGCACGGACATACTCAAGGTGTAGTTGGATCCCTCCCCTGGAAAAAAAAAATTCTGGATACGCTCTTGAAAGCCATATATCACCTGGAATGGCAGGCGCAGATGTTGGTATTGAGTGGGACACTAGAACATTATGCTAATTAGCAGAGTATCGCTCAGTGATGCAATTAGCGACATATAATAACAATCCCGAAACACATACATGTGAATGATAAACAAGACGTATACATAACATCACGTCACATGTGGCGATGCCACTCGGCACTGGCACGTACAAGGACACAGGATGACGCGTCTTGGAGGAAACTGCAGATGTTTCTGCAGCCATTCCGAGGTCGTACGCAGTATATATAAAGATGATATTCGGCGAAAATCGCGGCCGAGATCACGCGATTGCGGACCACGTAGCGCTTATATGTCACGGCATTTAATATACAACAAGGAAAACAAATGGACGCTTTAGGAGGGAAAAAAGCGTAACAGTTGTCACGATCGTCGATTCAGCGAAGCGCGTACGGAGCACTCTGTTCGCACGCGCTGTGCGATGCGCACGTAAATACAACGCACCACAAGACACATAGTCTGAGGTGGTCCTGGTCGCATCCGTTGCTGCAGAGACACCGATTCACGGCTAGCAGGCTCGCTTCACAGCTCTTTCCGCTGGAGAGAACCGGCTTCGACGTTTTGCAGGTGGGCGTATTGCAGGTGGGCAATTCGACCATTACCAAGGACTGTGCGATAAGGATCGACAATTTTTCGGAATGATATTACAGCTAGTCTTAAAGGTTTACAATTTCATGGTCGGCGTATTTGCGGTGGAGCGTGATTTATTGCTATGTGATGTTGAAGTGGCTGGTGAACAGAGGAACGCCATGCACCGCACAAGATATTGGGGCAGGTTCGCTGAAACGGGGCGCTTGTTGACATCGAGGTTACTTGATGATTGACATGTGGGGTTTAACGTCCTATAACCACCATGCGATTATGAGAGACGCCGTAGTGGAGGGCTCCAGAAAAATAGACGACCAAGGGTTCTTTTGACGTGCACCCAAATCTGAGCACACGGGCTTACAGCATTTTCGCCTCCATCAAAAATGCAGCCGCCGCCGCCGGGATTCGATCCCGCGACCTGCGGGTCAGCAGCCGAGTATGTATACGTTAGCCGCTAGATCACCGCGGCGGGGGTCGAGGTTACTTAAAGTCATTTACTAGCGGAACTTCAAAACCGTCGCATCAACGAGAGCAAAACACAGCAGCAAGCTTCCACGCCGTTAAGCCTGGCACCAGCGGACCACACGCCGCGCACGCACGTGCACTGAGGCCTAGTGGTGGTAGAGTGGTTAAGGTTGATACAAAAAAATCACTGCATTTCAAGCTGCTTGAAGATAATTATAAGGCGAAGCTTTCGGAGGTGATTATTGTGATTAAAGTTGAGATAGTACTGAGACTGATTGTGGTTGTGATACTTATATATATATATTTTTATTCAAAGAGATCGTGCTGAAACCGATCGTGACATAGCGGTGATTCTCCTTTATAGCTGATATGAGGTTCCGAGTTCTGGGTTAGGTTTTGACTTCATAATCACAGCTTCATTAGCTATCGTCTCTTGTGTAGAATTTTCTTGTCGGTATTGCCGCCTGTCATCCGCTTCAAGTTGTCTCAACTGCGTGTCAGCTTGGCGTTCTTCCCGCTCAGCCTTTGCTTCCTTAGCCCTAGTCTGTGGTGTAGAACTTTGTTGTCGCCGTCACCGCTTTGCATCCGCTTCCTTCTCTTTTGTCTCCGCGGTAGCTTCCCGCCGACGGCGACGCTGATACTCGGCACGTCGTGCTTTCCTGCGTTCGTCTTCGTCCATATGAGAGATGAGAATGTGTGGTATAAAAAGTGGTTATATATATATATATATATATATATATATATATATATATATATATATATATATATATATATATATATATATATATATATATATATATATATATATATATATATATATATATATATATATATATATATATATATATATATATATATATATATATATATATATATATATATATATATATATATAAATATAGCGTTGACAGCAGCGCCATCACATCTACAATTAACCACAGCGCCCTCTGTTGCTTATAAGTTGAAGGTTACATGGTGTTACGGACAGACGGGAGATGGTGGACATCGTGAGGTCTTTAGGAGCCCCTGAAAAATAATGAAAAAAAAAGGCTGTGCAATTCTAACCATGTGTCAGGCATCTTTAGAATGGTATAGTAGCTGGTATTCGTGCCAGTTGACGAGCCGCCTGGTTCATATATATAGCTACAAATTCAGTGTTCAGTCAAACTTACTTTCGGCGTGTCATCATATTGAAAACGTGGTGTATAGGCGCAATATACGGATCGTACATCCCATTTATCTATTGATGCCACCAGGGCGGTTGTTAATTGGCTTCTACTAAGCCATGTCATGCTCTAGCGCTTCTTTTTACCTTTTTCGGTTGGAGGATCACACGCTACGTAATTATTAATCGCACAACCAATCAATCAGTCAATCGCTTGGTCGATTGAACATTCATTCATTCATTCAATCAATCAATCAATCAATCAATCAATCAATAATAAACATGCTTTACTTGTACGCATAAAAGGGATAGAGAAACATGGGTGACGGACCTGAAGGCGTCCTGCGCTTGGCAGCCGCGACCTCGGTGCTGTTCCTGCTGTTACTGTCGGGGTTGGTACTTCTGGCCGACAACGCGGGCGCTGCCGGCCTTCCCGAGGGCCGCCAGGTGGACACGCAGTTTTGGCAGGACGTGCTCAACAAGACCGCGGAAGGCAACGCGGACCAGGCCTTCTCCATGGTCCTCGCCAAGGTCTCCGACGATCTGGCAGGAGCCATGGGTGAGTGTCCCCCGAGGTGTTACGTAGTTTTATGAACGTCTCTCGATAGTATAGTAGTCATAGGCTTACGTGCTGCAGGGTTCTACACTTCGGGGAGGGAGGAGAAAGTTCGACCGCAGAGCTCCCCCCTTCCGCCCTGTTTGTCAAGTCCGAAATAATTAAAAGAAGCCCCGTAGTGGATGCAAAAATGGAATGAAGGGAGAAGTACTTCTCAATGTTCCGCCATTCATCTCCAATTTTAGGGAAAAGTTGGGAAGTAAAAGGGTCTTTTTTTAATGCAACATTGGGTGTTCTTGATCACCATTATTGTAAAAAAATATGCGTAGCCGAGGGTCTACTAAACAAGTCCCCGGGTTTTTTGTCATAGATGAGGTCATCCACGAGTTAAGATGGCAAGTACTGTGTGTTCAAAGAAATGATTGACAATTTAAAGTATACTATGTACTCCACTTTGGAAGAACGGTAAGCTCTTGCTACAGTTCGCTTACGTGTTCAGAAAAAAATGTGAATGATTTAGGGGAAATTCCACCATGGCGTTGTTTCTACCCTACTTTATAGAGATCTGCGTATTGCTGTTCCGGCCAGCATTGGTTCCGGCGTTTAGTAAAGAAAAGTTTATTGAACCAGTATACGCAAATATGAGAGACATTCTTGCACTAAAAACTTCGAAATTGCGTCAGTATAATTTATACAAATGCTAGACACAATTTTACATAGACTTCAATCAAACACTGTGCACCGCAAGGAAACTATGAAAAAAGAAACATCTTACTTCTGAAAGAGCTGGAGAGAGAGAGATAGAGAGATAGAGAGATAGAGAAAGGGAAACAAGAGAGAGCGAAAAAAAGGAGGGGGGTCGAATAGTATCTATAGAGTGATCCAGATAACTTGTTTCTTTTCTTTAGCTCATAATGGCGCTGCCGGACATTCCAGGTTTCACGCGTAATACGAAAAACTGAGTGTGCCAGCGCCTTAAATAGGCATCAGCATCACTTACACCTAGCTCGTCAACTATAAGTACCCAAAAACAATCGGATAAATTCGATGTAAAATCAGGAACGCTGCTTGCTGTGATTGTCGACGACCCTGGAACCGACGTCTCCAGGTAACGATCATTGTGAATAATAGTAACGATTGGGCAAACGTACCGTAATTCTTTTGCACCAATGATGCAGCCCTAACTAAAACGGTGCGCCAAACATGGCATAAACAATATTGGTACAGCAACACATTCAAACATGCTTAGTGGTTTTCTATTGTCCACAATGGGCGCACTTATCATTTGGCAGCTCGTGCCACTTTGTGGGGCATTGACACGTCGGTATAGCGAGCTGCATATTCCCAGACAGTCAAATTCTCGATATGCTCGTGTTTAGAACATAAGTTCGACGATTTAGAATAGGTGAGTTCATATCCGAAGGAATCAAGGACACCGGCTGGTTTCTTCTTGCACGCAATGACGTGGTTGAACATATATTGGGTAAGGACCTAAATTTATATTGTCGAAGCTATGATTCAGCATGCGTGAAGGTCGTTTAATTCATCTGACGTAATAGCCACGACGCGTACGAAGTACGCTGATTTGGTATCATCGCATTGTCATCACATCGCCTTAACAGCAATACCAAACCAGTGGAGGGGGCAGCCCCAAAGCTTTTCGCGATAGGGCGGACACGCATCGCCGACGCGGAAAGCTTCTAGGACAAAACCCGCCCTACTTGGCCTTTGTCTGCAAACGTCAGTTCTTGTCGGTCGTCCATGACTAACGACTTGCACGAGCGCGCTTGACGAAGCGACATCGGCACGAGCCATCTACAGCAGTGATGGCCAGTTGCTGACCGTTCTTTTCAATGGCTCACCTGCAATATGCACGTAGAAGTGTAATAAATACCCGAATTGCGCAGCTCACCTCTCGCCGACCGCGGGGATTGATTCAGGGTGAATCGAGGTTTTCCTTCCTTGAAAAGCCCACAAAACTTGGTTGGTTACATTCTTGTCTTGTCGACTGCGTGTTTTTTTTTATGTTGTTGCACTTAGTTGTAGTTGTAGTAGTAGTTGACAGTGTCGTCACTAAGCGTGTTTTTTCGAAGTGAATGGTATAGATGCGCTGTTCGGTGCGTCAGTTTTGGTTTCGCCCGATAAATTAGCCAGATTCTATCGCCTCGTGGTGACAGCCTGGAGTCGCCTTTCTGAAATTTCAATGTGGCGATGCACTATTCGCAACGAGGACTTCAACCCGCTCATTTGACTCGACCGCATATTTTCAATGGTTAAAATCAAACGTGTTAATTTTTATAATTACCGCCGTATAGTTAGCGCTTGTACACACCTGCAGAAATACCTTCCGCCACAGTAAAGAGAACGCCAAAGGTAGCACGCAGATACCTCGTTTCCGTAATTTTCAATATAAGTGGGCACATTTCTTGAAATGCCCAGTAGCGCCCTCTCGCTGCTAATGACGAAAACACGCCAAGGTTGCTGAGCTCCGAGGACCACCAACTGTATATTGGTGTATATAAATAGGTCACCGTCAGAAAGCTGGATAACGTATGCTCGGTAGCCTAGTGGTTTTGGGCAGTGGAGCGAGAGGTCGTAGGTTCGGTGACAAAACTAATTCTTGTTTTTTTTCTTTGTGATCTCGTAGTATATATTTCACATCATGTTGATATGTTGTAGGCCCGTGTACTCAGATTTGGGTGCACGTTAAAGAACCCCAGGTGGTCAAAATTTCCGGAGCCCTCCACTACGGCGTCTCTCATAATCAAATAGTGGTTTTGGGACGTTGAACCCCACAAATCAATCAACATCACGTTGATAACAAAAATAAGCCAGCGGAGCCGTAACTAATGTTAACTTGCTTTAGACCAATCCCGTCCCTGGAGTTCCACCGAGCTCCACGTTATTAGTCGCAATAGGCGCGACAAAATAATGTGATACCACTTAGGAATGTCACGAAAGTTTATTCCGCATGAATCTGCGGGCCGCTCCCGAAACATATGCGGGCCGTTTGATACACCTTGGCCTACAGGATCGAAGGCACATAAAACTGTCTGCACCTCACCTGATCTTGTACTGCCTCCTTGATCAGCCCACTTCTGACGTAGTGACGATGTCATCTGATGACGTACGACGTCATTATGTGACCTCGAATCATAGCGATGTCATAATAATGTCACAAATTTCGGTCCCGTGAGACTTTTTTTTTTGCATTACACGCGTTGATAACACCGACGGTCAACGTTGGCGTTTCAAGAGAGAGAGAGAAAACATTTATTCTTGAAACCCAAGTACGAGTTTGAGGCGTTTTATGAGGTATCTGCCAAAGAAAAATAAAATTTTGTTGGCAAAAAAAGACTTCGTTGCCACTAAAACAGGGGAACGCCGCATGGCCGGCCCCTATTCCAAGGCACCGCCATCCTTTCAGCCCTTCTGACTATAGCCTTCGCTGGTCCTCAAGGGCCAGGCTGGACAGCGTTACCTCCCAAATCTCTGTGCTTTCGTCCACTTCCTGTTCTTCGGTGTGTGCCGTACATTCCCACGTTATGCGGTAGAGCGTCGGTGTGCTTGCAGACCACGGGGTGGGTATGGTGCGGGGTATACAGTACGCATGCCGAACTGCGACAGAAATGACGATAGCTATAGCGCGAGAACAGAACGACGACACAGAGACAAGAAGGACACGAAGGACACGCTAGCGCTCGTGTCCTTCGTGTCCTTCTTGTCTCTGTGTCGTCGTTCTGTTCTCGCGCTATAACTATCGTCATGTCATACCAACTAGCCCAAGCTGCCACACTTCTATGCGGCAGAAGGCCTGCGCACTCCTCATCAGCACAAACGATGCACCTTTGGTAGCTGTTGGGCGCGAGGACAAACCGTGGCGCCACCATGCAGACGCATCCCTGTGACGCACGTGCGGGATTGAATTGCCCCGCCAGCCCTCTTGCGTATCCTTGCTTTTTGTTATTATTGTTGTATTAACACTGCTTCACTTCTTCAATGACTGCATGAAGTGCTAAATAACTGCTCCAGAAAAAGTTTTACGCTTCTCATATGTCTGACTGCCAGCGTCGTCTGCTATGGCCACCTATATAAAAAATGGGGGCCGAGCGCGCTGCTTTTGTAAATGGTGGGGTTAGAAAAAGTGGGTAACGATTTAGAGTACTTGGTACTCTACTATGGGAGAGCATAACACAGGCCAAAGTGTACAGCCTAAATGGTAACAACTAATTCCTGTTGCATTGAAGCATCAAATGGTATACTTACGCGTGCTTGCGGTGAAGAGACTTATTTTTGCTCAAATAAATGCGCGCAACCACGCTACTTCATTTATTGCAGGTTTGCATCTAAAGACGGGCCGCAGTTGACACGAGAAGAATGCGCAAATTTGCATTTCTGCCTGGCGCACACAGCCTTACAAAGCACAGCACGATCGGATTTCCCGCCTTGTGGGAAGCAACACAGCAGTCTTACAGCCGCGTGCAGCCGCAACCGTTTTCTGTTGTGATTGCGGGAAAACGCGAGAGTCACACGCGCGCGCATGCTTTATTCAGAGTTGTAACTAAGTAAAATTTCACACAACGAAAAAGTTTCTCTGCGGCACGGTCCTAATATTTATTGCGAAAATTTTGTACGGTTGTTACACGGTGCACATTCGAGAGCCATCGAGCCACGCGTGGGAGAAAATTAGGAATAATTGGATCAGCTTCACAGCTTCTAAAAAGAGGTAAATAGTGACGAAACATTCACAGCATATCCACGGAGTGAATGAGGATGAGTGGGGCGAAGCGTCTGTCAGTCCGAAGCCAAACGATCACTTCGGTGACAATACGTACGAAAACCACGGCCGTAGCACATGCGGCAGCCATAGCACTAGCCATTTGTGCAGCAGAGTGCAAGAGACAGTCTGCACACGTTCTCGCAGATTCCCAAGAGGCCTGCCGACTGTTTCTCAAAGGCGTCCTTGCCAAGGGTGTCCTACGCATGCTAGGATTCAACCTCCAAGAAGACCATGGCATCACATGGTGCCCCGCTCACGAAGGTGTATGGAGAAAACGAACGGGCAGACCGAATGGCTCGAGCATTGACTTTCCGAGCCGCGGACATGCCGCCCCGGGCGGATTACTTCACACCTACGCTCCCGCGAGATATCCTTGATAGCCAAAGACGGGCCCGGCAGACGATGGCGCCACCCCACCGTAAACTCACCCGCTGGCAATCCAGAGATTGGAGACGAATACAGACGAACACATAACCCAACATACTCACACTTATCAAAATCCGGCCATCCCAATTTGCTGACCGCTGCCCTTGGTGCGATGACACACCGACACTCCAGCACATCACTTGGACTTGCCAACAAAGACCAGCACAGGCTAACTCACCCCTCATCACACGAGACGAATTCAAAAGGTCGTGGGAGGCGCGACTCACCCGGCAGAACCTGGGAAGCCAGAGGGTAACCTTGGACCAGGCCGAGCGAGCCGCTCGGGTCAGTGGGACCCTGGAATAAGGGCTCCACCCACGGAAACCTCAGTATGCCGTTTCAATAAATGTTTATTCCTTCTCCTCCTCCTCTGTCAGCCCGTCCGCGCCTTCGCTCGTTCTTGCTTCCATCCCCGTCCGTGCGTCCGTCCGTCCGTGCATCTGTCTGTCTGTGAGTCCATGCGTCCTTCCATGTAGTGAACACACCAAGTACCACCATCTCGCATCTTTTCATGCTGTTCAGGAGATACGGCTGGTTACGCGTGACGCGTGACAAGGTTAGACTAAGGAGCTTCGCCCCTAAAA
The DNA here is from genome assembly GCF_043290135.1 of Rhipicephalus microplus. Lineage (NCBI taxonomy): Eukaryota > Metazoa > Arthropoda > Arachnida > Ixodida > Ixodidae > Rhipicephalus > Rhipicephalus microplus. The sequence continues at coordinate 114,264,449 of NC_134703.1, read as the reverse complement.
AATAGGATTATGGCCGGCCTCGATTGCCATAACAAGTGCACTGCGCGCCAGCCGCATTACTTAGCGCCTTTGAATTAGCATGCTGCGAGGTACGTCTTGCGTGCTGTGATATAAACGGAAATTTCATGTTTCAGTAAAAATGCCAGTGTCTAGTTTTTTTTTTTCAACTTCATTCATATAGGCTGTGACATTTCACGGTAGCTATTATAAGATGAATCAGTTTTCGAAGCTCACCGCGTTTTAGTCTGCAGATCAAAACAACATTGATAATTAAGAAGTGACAATGGCTGTGGCCCCATCTTACAGACGTATAAGCAAGGAACCTTGTGAGCTAAAGTCACGGATGGCATGAACGTAGGCAGGAACTTTATCCGGGCAGACTAGAGCGGCAAATGTATGATGGAAGAAAGAAGGTTTCTTGGAACGCGCTGGCCGAACACGCAGAAGCATCTGGGCACGAAATAGACCGGAGTAGGGTTAAATTAACTAAAAAAATGTCAAATCCCACGTAAAGTGGGAATCGATGATATGCGAAGCACGAATGAGAAATGTTGATATGCCCCTTTAAAATCAGCCCAACGTTACGAGGTGGAGGTAAATAATGTGGTACATAACGCCCGTGTCACGATTATTATGTTTGGATGTGCTGTTCACCTTCCTCGTCTATTCATGTCACGTGATACCAAATTTAGTATATGTGGAGCTAGCGAAACGGCCCCGAGTACGCTATGAGCGTGGTTTGTTGTCATGCTCTTACATGACACACGTGTCAGCATTATCATGTTTGCACCAGTCATATATTTCGTCATCTATTGACGTCACGTAAGACCAAATTCGGTATATGTCGAGCTAGCAAAACGGCCGCGAGCGCATCATGAAGGGCCCAATATACTCCAATGTAGCGTTGACGCGTGCGCACGATGGGCACAGTGACGCAGCGTTAGCGAAACGCAAGCACTCTATATTCTGACGCCAGGCTCGACCAGCGTCCGTGGGCGCGGCCCGACGGTTGGATTGGATTGGATAAACTTTTATTTGGCCCTCCAAAACACAGATCACTGTGTTGCGGGCAGCTCCCACGTGCGGACTGAGATGCCAAGCTCCTCAGCCGCCTCGCGGGCTTGGTGGACAGCCCAGAGCTGACTGCCAAGGACGAGCTGCGGATTGCCGCCTCCCATCTGGCAGAGGTGATGTGCGATAAATGAGCGAATTTGGTGCACTGCCAGAGCATGTGTTCTAATGAAGCTATTTCCCCACAATGTGGACAAAGATTACTTGGGTATAGGTCAGCGGCCCGACGGTAACTGGCACGAAATGCGACATGCTGCATATCGCACCGATGCGCTCCCTCGTTTCGGGACGGAGGGACGCCGGACGCGCTGAAACGCGCATGCGTCAAAGTAACGCAGCGCGGCGCACGCCTGCGAGTATATGGCAGGACTGGTGACTGCAGCGTGGCAACGCTGGCGTGGCGCGACGAAATGAACGCCGGCGAGCACGCGCACCGCGTCACGTCAAAATGTATTGGCGCCTTGACTGTGGCACGTAGTCATGTTCTCACATGACACGCATCTCATGATTATTATGTTTGCAGCAGTCACATACCTTCGTCATCCATTCACCCACTGTAATACCAAATTCGGTATATGTGACGCTAGCGGAACGGCCGCGAGCGCGCATCATGAGCGTGGAATGTAGTCATGTTGTTACATGACACGCATGTCACGATGTTAGTGTCTGCGCTTGTGTTCACCAAGCAATCATGCCATACCATACCAGTTTTGCAACATGCCATGTGAACGAAACCACTGCAAGAGCTGCAGGACCATGAAATGTAAATCATGACATTCGTGACATACATTTCATGATTTTCATGTCGTGACTAGTGAAATATGTTCTTCATACAGTCATGTTATGCCATACCAAGTTTGGTAGCAATACCGTTATTGAAACGGCCAGGAGAGCTAAAAGTCGTAGGCGGCTAGATAGATGGATAGATAGATAGATAGATAGATAGATAGATAGATAGATAGATAGATAGATAGATAGATAGATAGATAGATAGATAGATAGATAGATAGATAGATAGATAGATAGATACGCTCAGAAACGCCGAAGTTCGCTAAGAAATGCTTCGCAATAAAACTAAGCGAGAGAACTGGACTTCGGGGCTTTATCTGGACTCTCTGGCAATTTAGACAATGCGCACATTCTTTAAAAGAGAGTTTTAGTACTGCGTACGCTGCGTACGTGGCGGCGTTGCGTACGTAACGACGCCACGTTCTGCGTAGTGCGCATGCGCAGACCGCAACGCGCACGTATCGCGTTACGTACGCAGCCGCTACGTTCGCACGCATGAGATGCGTGCGTGCGTACGTATGAGGTGATCGCGCCGCTCTCGAACAAGTTCGCGACAGCGCGAGACTTCGTTTTGCAAAATGGCGGCATCGAAGGCAAGCACCTACCGGCTCTGTGGCTTAAAATATGGTCATAATCTGGCTATAACACTTGGATTGGCTCACATTGGCTGTCAACAACACATGCTTCTATTTTGATCTACGAGATGGCGCAACACGCTTCATGCTCGTTACGTACGCGGATACGACGGCGTACTAAAAGCCTATTAGTGGCAAACGATGCCACGTAACGCAAGGCGCTTGCATGATGCGTACGGTGCACCATTCCGCAGTACTAAAACTCTCTAATGTAATGGCTGCAACTTCCCCCAAGTATACGCACGACGCTCCCGTGCTGTAACAGAAGAGAGAGAGAGAGAGAGAGAGAGAGAAACAACTTTATTTGTGCTGTAACAGAAGTGTTTTGCTTTTATGTGAACAATCCTAGTCGGTCGCGTTGGCCAGAGCGAGGCGAGATCACGTTATCCGACCCTGCACGTCACCACGATTGCAGAACCTGCTCTTGCAGTGGTGGGCCTCGCGCCCACTAGGTCGATGTTCAGTGAAATTGGTGGGGCCAAACAGATGGCAACTTAAAAGATAGATACGTATCTTCAGAAACATCACACTTCTGCAGCTACGTTGAGGTTGCCTAATATGCGGATCTGTTATGCAAACGATATCAGCCAACAGCACCGGACCAACCACACAGGATCTTCAAGCTTACATCTGCAAACATGTTGTTGTGTAGTAGAGGATCTATAGGCAATCAAACAGTTAGTAGAGCGGGCGTACACATTTGTTTGTTGCGTCCCATGAGAGACTGAAGTTTTTCTAAACACACATTTTTTTAGTGGCCTGGCCGAGGATGGGACGGCTTTAAGCTCTCCCATAGTAGAGTACCCTGTACTCTTTACAGTTATCCACTTTTTCTAGCCCACCCACTCGTGAGGATAAATTTCTCTGAGCGCACTCGCTTGGGAGGCAACCTTTTCTTTTAGCACGTAACCACAACGCTGGGACGGCTTTCTGCTCTCCCGTAGTAGAGTACCAAGTACTCTGACTCGTTAAACACATTTTATAAACACACCCTCTCTAATTAATGGTTTTTGATAGGCGGCTTACTGCTGTCCCATGTACAGAGCTCTAAATCATCAACCATTTGTTTGTTCTAAACGCAGCTCTCCCAGATTTAAGAGCATCTCGCTGTGTAAACAACTGTTGGTTTAAAGTACACGTAACATAAAGAGAGAAAGAGCGAAGCAGTGGGTATTGTATCTGAATGTAACCGTACGTTACCCGAGCGTTACCCAATGTAATGCACAGTGAGTGACATAATATGTATAGAGAAACGTAAATGCATTTCACCTTTTAATGCTATTTTATCTTCTTGTGATGATGCACATGGTGTCCCGTTGTGGATTGTTTCATTGTTACTCCTCTTGTGGTCTGTGAAGTGGAGAGGCAATGGTTCTTCGAGGAGATTTATTGTAAATTTGGCAGAGGCAAGCTCTACGCAGGTTCATCTGCTGGTTGTTTGCAGTCATACGAAATGCGTCGTAAAGTGTATCGAGACGTCGTATACTACACGAGCCAGGCGTTGTCTACCATGTATTCGTTCCCCGCTGCGGTGGTCTAGTGGCTAAGGTACTCGACTGATTACCTGTAGGTCGCGTGATCGAATCCCGGCTGCGGCGGCTGCATTTTCGATGGAGGCGGAAATACTGTGGCCGTGTGCTCAGATTTGGGTGCACGTTAATGAACCCCAGGGGGTCGAAATTTCCGGAGCCCTCCACTACTGCGTCTCAAGTAATCATATGGTGGTTTTGGGACGTTCCCATGAGTAATTCTCTTTATACAAACCATAATAGAAGAGGTCAGTGAAACATCACCCTGTAGACCTCAGGCCTTTACGTGGGTAGGTAGGTACAAAACTTTATTGTGACCGTGAAGAAGTCATCCCACAACTTTTTTTTTTATGTAGGACCACGGGCCGCTGCCACGTCGGGAAGGACAAGCGTCATCGCCATGTAGTGGACCTTGACAGCCTGGAGTTGTTGAGACCAGTCGAAGCGCTTGAGTAGTGAAGTGCCTTGCGTGATCTCTTGATCCGTGTGGTTCTGTAAAGAGGGGCACTCCCAGAACACGCATGCGGTTAAAATAACTATTTCCGCCGCAGTCGGGAGAGACCTCCGTGAAACGGCTATAGATTGGGTTTTGAAAATAAAAAAATTTCTTAACCTCGTAACGCTTTGTTCAAAGAGAAAATACGGCATGTGTATGCTGCGTCGCTTTTTGCTTCTCGTGAAATTGATTACTACAGTGCGCGAATCTAACGAATTTGTCACCCTATAGTTAATTGCCGGCATAGGAGGCAGGCGTCGAAGTTTCAATGGTTCTGTCAAAAAAATAATAGCGTTTTTTTTTACGGCGAAAATAACTCCGAAATGCCTGGCATGCTTGCGCTCGCAGATCGGATCAACGAGTTCCTGGATGGCGTCAGACGAAACGTCACGTCCGTTATACAAGAAGGCGTCAAGGTGAGCACCTGGTGCCCTCTACATTCTCGTCATTTTGAATGAATGAATGAATGAACAGATTTTATTTCTGGAGAGATACAAAAAAACAAAGCGAAGCTAAAGGCCATCAAAGCGAAGGCCAACAAAGCGAAGGCTAAAGGCCATCGAGCTAAAGGCCATTCGGCCTGACGTGGCTTCGCTACGTCAGGCCGAATGACCTTTAGCTTTGCTGCGTTTTCGCTGCAAGTTCAGAAACCACTATTAGGTAGAAGTTACGAGACTACGTTGGGGCGGTCAGTCAGGAACTTTGTTAAACAGTACTGAGGAGTTTAAGCCACCAGGGTGTCCACGAGGGACATCCCAGCAGCTGTCACTGAAGGCGACGCCCGAGTTGGGGCGGGATATATTTTTATTACTATATGCCCGGACCTCCTGCGTACTGCGGAGTCCTTCAGTAATAATTCTTGAGGTTCGACGTTTTCAAACAAAGATGTGATTATTAAAAACGCCGTGGTGGAGGTATGCGAAAATTTCGACCACCAGATGTTCTTTAAGGTGCGCCTAAACCTATGCAGAGATCAAGCATTTTCACCTCCACCGAAAATGCACCCGTTGATGCCTGGATTCCATCCCGCAACCTTCGGGTCAGCAGTGGAGCACTTTTACCCCTACCATGCCGAATGTGGTGTCCCCTCACAAACTGCTTTGCAACCTCGACACGTCTTCGGACAATGTGCTTCTCTTGACAATGTGCAAGACAATGTGCAAGATTTGTCTACAGGACGGGGACAAAGTTGGGCGAAAAAGGCGAGGTTCCTGCAGTTCTATCACACCAATATCGAGACCCTGATAGGCAGTCGCACAGAATATATTCAAAGTAGAACTTGCATCGCCGCTATAGGGACCCCGCGGCTATAGCTAGAAGGTGCCTCTCCTGTATGCTTTTCCAGGCACACATGTAACTCGAAACATCAAATCACTTTATATTCTACGTGGGTGACTTTCGTAACTGTCTAATTATACTCAACATTTGAATTATGAGCTGAATATTACCCTGTCTCAAGGTTAGGCAACCCGCGGACCCCTCCGTACCGGCTCTGCCCTATACACCTCGAAAGGTGTCCGACCTATTTGATACATACGGCCTTCGTATCGGGCTGTGACTGCTCGTTAATGTGGGTACTTGTTTCGAAACGCATCCAAACGATTAAGGCGAAAGCCTCAGAGGCCTCAAAACTGCAAGCATCTGAGAGGGTTCGCGAAGCACCGACAGCCCACCACCGCACCGTTTCGGGAGAATTTTTGATCCACCGGGTAGCGTGATAACGGTGAGCATGTTCGGGCGCTTCAGTGACCGAGATAGAGTCTCTGGACGAACGGGCTTGGCAAACGAGCGCACGCAGTTCGGCTGGATAGCTCAGTCGATCGACTGACCGTGTTGAATGTCCTCCGTAGTGAGGCGTCGAAGTTGGGTATAGGTATCGCCACGTTTGTCCATTTGGTGCCATGAAAGAGCTCGTTTCATCTTACAGAAGACTAACTTTGCGAATAACCGCCGCTGTCGGTTTGTCTCTCGTTGGTTCACTGCAACAACGTGTACAGTGCTACGAGAAGGAGAGAGAGTGGCTCAAAGGAAAGAAAGGGTGTTAACAAGGTTGAACCCGGCGCTGGATACCCGGGCACAGGGGGAGATAAATAGTAGAGAAAGGAAGAAGGAAATAGAGAGCAACCATTACGCGCGTGAACCAAGGAGTTCTAAGAACCTGCTTTGCGTGAACATACCAGCGTGCATGCATGGCACGTGTCCAGAAGCTCAGAAGTACAATTGTACGTCTCTACCACGGGTCTCTCATAGATGAGGTAGACTGCAACAGGTGAAGTTAATAAAAGTTCGCAAGGACTGATCCATGGTGTCTAGAATTCGCAGAGCGCTACAAGCTCATGGTGTTGGCATTCCGTTGATGGGTGTGTGTACTGTGCTTATTATTGACCACAACAAAGTGATGAAATGGAACGTATAATACATGGCGTGGTAATGACGGCCACACGACATCCTTCGCCGACAGCTCACTGCCGCTACCTCCACCCGCCAACGAGTTACATTCGGAGAGCCGAAAAGATGCGGAGGTAATAAAAGGGACGTTGTACGGCATTTAATTCAATGGCGTTGCACTGGTGAGCCTCATCAAAGTCACAAGGCTGATCGTTAATAAGGTAATTTTGTTTAAATAGAGGAGCGATGAAAGATCATTCACTTTCACTCTGAAACGTAAACGTGAGTTGCGAGGGAACTCCATGTAATGGCAAGTGTATTAGAACGACAGTTCAAAACCACACATGAAGGAACAGTCACGGCAACGTTTGTTTCCCGACTGTGTGTGCGTATTTAACTTGCTATTTTCACATGTGCACTTCGAACAGCCTTGTAGTACACGTAATGATTTGCATGCAATGCATTTCACCTTAATTCGAGTCTTCGTAATCTTGGAGGTAATAGTTCACTCCTTTTTTATTACTAAGCGACGTCTGTTGTATTTCAATTACATGTAACCAGTTACGTCATTGTCGATGTTCTTTAAAGCAACGGATTGTCAAATTTGGCGAGAGGGAGTAATAAAGATGCAAGGAAAGGTAGGGAGGTTAACCAGAAGCACATCCGGTTTGCTATACCCTACACTGGGGAAGCGATGAAGAGGAGAAAAGAGGTTGCAGAGAGATAAGAAGGTACACACAATCGCGAGCACACTCGGGGGAGCACACACAGCCTACAGGCGGTCGCTCAGGTTTGTTGTCTTTAAGTGAAGTAGGAGTGCTTTAGTCGCTTTCTGCGCAACTAAGGCAGATGCCCAAGGTCCCAGAATCTTCTGCACACAGAATGGTCTAGAGTCAAGTTGATTCAAAACCATCCGGGCAAAATAGCCAAGGTTGTGGTACAAAGCCTCGAGGTTGACCACCTAATTCATTCAGTTTATGGTGACTATATAGCAGTTGCAGAGCGTTGCGTTTGAAAGAAGACACAGACGTCGGTATCGCAGCAAAAATTTATTGCCGGTGGTATATTTCTATATAAATTGTAACGCCACCTTTATTTCACTTGCACACCAATGGAGTTTTCAGCGATGGAGCTTATGCGCTTAAAAATAGCAAGAGGACAATAACAAAAAAAAAAAACATTGGCCCTCTAAAGCAATAAATATTAAAGACAAACAAGATGTGAAGCGCTGCACAGGACACAGTAAAAAAGATTCCAGCTCGTTTATTTTTCTCTATACCTATACAATGTAACAACTTTATTAAAAATGAAAACAACAAGAAATAGAAGTAACTTCAAAATAACTTCTGAATTATTTTCTTGGATCAGAATTTGACAACGGTAATCAACTATACTTCCGAAGAAACTCGTTGTAGTCATTATTACTTTTTAGCAATCACAGGTCTGTTTTTAACCAATAGAAATGCTACTATAACGTCATCAGCAATAACCCTCCACAGGGGGTTTTTCAAAGCTGGTCCGCAGTTTTGGGACGTTAAAACTCTTCCCTATAACACTGTATGATTTAAATTTGTCTTGCAGAAGAAGGCTGGCTCAGCAGTGGACAAAATACGAAAGTGACCATCTTCGCTGCACCCTACAGCGTGTTCTCGTTGTCTGCGTATTTCTTGTGGTCCTACGCCTGTCAAAAGAAGAAAAAAAAGCTGAACGTGTACTCTATACGTGGGGGTAATAGCACAGCGGCCCTTTTTTTGGCCATTTGTCCCCTACATCGATGCAAGACAGTTCGCATAATTTGCTGCTCTGGTTGAAAATAAAGCACATGATGCCAACCAACTCTCTATCAGCACGTTCCCTAACCTTAGCAACAGGTACCCCTTGGTAATCTGGACGGCCTAATTAAGAAGGCGTCGATGAAGCCTCCTGAGGTGGAGTTGGCTGATATATACGTCAGGAAGGCGACCGTAGTTCGTACAGGTAAGGACGTTCGTCGTGCAGATGTCGTAAGTGCGCGGACTACAATAACTTTCCTTGAAACGTTTAGCTTTCCTTGAAAGCTAACCGTAATTGCTTCCGTCTGCGTCACGGTTTTCGGGGGCCGACTCTGAAATGAATCAAGTCCGTATCACACGGGGGAAAACTACTCTGGAGAGAGCGCCATAGTACAGTCAAATGAAACCAACGAGCAATTGACGAGAAAATCATAAATGACACTAATTGCTACGTTTAGTTGTAACGTAGTAATTATGAAATTGAAATGAAATAAAATGGACCAAAACTAGGAATGTATTTTAGCTTCGCGATCAACAGTAGAACGCGTTAGTGTAATCTGCACCCGGGTGCATCATCTTCTGGCTTCGGTTGTCGGTGCGTGCCGCAAGGAAACCAACGACCGTGCGTGTAACATTGGGCGTTTCAGGCTATCCCAGAATACCTACTGCAAGTACGCCATTTAGGTGCCCCACTACGTCATATTTATTCCTTTTGCGAATCAGCGAAGGGCCCGCAATGCGTCCGTTAAGTCAACTTAGCCCATGCAGCTGCTCCTACGTTGATGGTTTTGCAGCTGCACGGTGTGTAAATATGTCTGAACACTTCGTAATGTGCCGGCCTTTAAAGCATGCACTGGCTACAACTGGCACGTTTCGATGCCAAACGCGATTCTACGCTACCGCTCTTTCCACTATACGTGACATTCATTCCCTGTTTTTTTTGTTATTTTGTTCTTTTTGAAGCCATTTCATGCAATACAGTGGCTCTGTGGTAGAACACCTCCTTGTGTTTTTTTTAATGTGTTTTGGAGGAGTGCCACGGCTCTGTGGCACAATGGATGCTTGCCACGTAGAAAGCCTGGGTCCTATTCTCACTCGAATCAAACATTCTTATTTTTCTTTTATTTGCACCTTTCTCGATTTTTCGCTCACGCACAATATTGTGATTTTCGCTCACAACCAACGACGTTAATGTGGACACTGACGCGGGTGTTGCTGCGAAACGAGCTATTTAACGCTGTTGCGTTAAGAAAATCACCCTGTCGAATATATTCGCCGGTGGCATCCGAACCCGCATCCCTCTAATTGGCATCGGATCCCAGAAACGAAAGGGTGATTGTTAGTCTCTTTAATTGTTTTCAATATGTATCATAATTACCACACTACAGTTAAATACAAGTTTCCTATGATGTCTCTCACCTAATTGCCTGTTAGATTAGTTTAGTAGGGTCCAACAAAGAAACCATTCCCATTATTTCGAAAAATAAGAGGTGCAACATGATTTTCATACTTTCAATTATTGGCATGGCTTACTACTACAAGTTGCCATGCACGCTAGGCTTGTTCGTTTGTATTGATGAAACCTGTCGAGCGTTCTCTTAAACATAGAAAAAGAAGGCACAACTTGAGATTAGCCTTCCGCAATTTCATATAGCTTCAAAACGAGTGTACCACGGAAGATGCGCCGCAAAAGGGGTTCGCTATACTCCTCGAAGAGGAGTAAACTCTGAATGGTTCATAAGGAAAGCTTCGTGTACACATCACGAGGTGATCAACACGCATTGACACAAAGGACAGCGCACACAGCGCACACAGGAAAAAAAGTAAATGCGCAAGTTGCTTTTGGTCTTCGAGGCATTAGCGAGCGTAAATCGCCCTTTAATTGCCACCGTAATGATAACGTAACGATGCCTTCTAATTGGCTCTGAGAGATGAGCTACGCGAGTACTATAAGAAAGCAACCTTGCGGCGTTAAATTGAATAATCCCTGTCATAGTCACTTTGCGAGTGATAGAGAAAGAAGCTATGATGGACACTGAATGACTGCGCATTCGCCAAGAGTGCATTGGGTGCTTTAGAGTGGCATCCGTAAGTACCACTGAAGTGAGGACCGCGCTCAGCCCCTAAAATACAAAAAAAAGCGCCCAGTGGATGATTCATACTCTTCGTTTGTGAGCTCGCGGGGCGCACTGTATTGGGATATCTCTGTTGCTATTGCTATTAAGATGGGTTAAAACTTATCCGTGCACTCGTTAAATTAAATTTCTCACATGGTGGTCAAGCGAAGGTGGCCGCAGTTCCTGAACTATAGTAGGAATTGATTTTGGCCACTTGGAACACGTCTGACCATTGGGGCTGGCTGCTGACCCGCCCGCAGGTCGCGGGTTTCGATCCCGGCTGCGGCGGCTGCATTTCTGATGGAGGTGGAAATGTTGTAGGCCCGTGTGCTCAGATTTGGGTGCACGTTAAAGAACTCCAGGTGGTCCAGGTATATATATATATATATATATATATATATATATATATATATATATATATATATATATATATATATATATATATATATATATATATATCAAGTTCCCCTACATATTTTGTGGCATTATTGTCTGTTAGATCACATTAATCTTGTGTAAAAAACCCGCAAAAACGAGCCCTTGAGTATACACTTCTTTCTTTTATTCATTAATTCGGGTCTCGTACTGGCAGACTTGGTGCCGTTAGGTTGTATACGAGGGACTATTGGTCAGCTGCCAGCTCGTAATAAGTTCACGGGCTACGTGAGCCAAACAGGCTCATAAAGAGTGTGCCACACTCGCCGCCATGGCTACAGATGACGCTGATTGACACTCCCACGTTTAAATTCACATATTTACCCAATAAAGTGGCGAGGAATATAGCCGCCGTGGTATACCTCAGGGGCAGAGAATCGAAGGCGTTATTCGAAGGTCGCAGGTTTGGTTCCTGCCCACGGCAAGTTATCTTTTCACCCACTTGTCTTTCTTCACATTTACCTTACGATTCGGTCTAATAACCTCCCCTATAATTTCCTTGGCATTATCGTCTGTTAGAATTCATATATATATATATATATATATATATATATATATATATATATATATATATATATATATATATATATATATATATATATATATATATATATATATATATATATATATATATATATATATATATATATATATATATATATATATATATATATATATATATATATATATTTAATACTATTATTGTTATTGGCAGCAGTTTATTTAACAGGCAGCGTCACTGGTCCAGAGGGGGTGGTACTGGCAATTTTACTCCCCCCCAACCAACATCTGTGTCAGCTCCCCCACCGCTCACTCTAGTGCTTGCAGTCTACCTCTATCATCAATTAGGACTAATGAGTGAAATCACTGTGAGCACACACTAACAGTATTTGTGTTATGAAGGAGTTTTTGTGCTAGGAAAAGCAAAGGTAGGAAACCACGCCCCCCTCTGTGGCGCTACTTAAAGCGACCATCCGACCTAAAATGAGTGGCTGGATTCGCCGCTGTGCTGAAGCCAACGTTCCAACATACGGCCCTGTCTTCATCATCACCACCATCACCATGAATACGCTCACGGCAGGGCAAGGGCAGTTCCTCCTTGTCTTCATCAAAGTGCAATAGGCGAAGGCAAGGTCAGTCGAGACTTAGGCCCCTGCGATACGAGCTGTTCAAAAACTTTTCAGTTGTGGCCTTGAAGGAAAAAAAAAAGTGCACCCTATTTGTGCAAAGGTTGTCTTCAGAAACAGCTCCTATTTAATTATTTGCTGTCTGTACGACCTTCTATATCTTCTGAACTACTGCCTTAAAGGGAATGAATGGCAAATGGCAGTTTGCATGTTAACTGCGCGAACACGTATACTGCACAGTAAATGTTCGTGACAAATTGCATCTCTTTAGGTAATCACCACCATTTCCTGTCGTGGCGTACCCTCCAAGGATCCACGAGCTCTGCCGCAGCTGTGGACTGACACAAAGCTGTATACCGGATCTTAATGCCCCAAGCTAGGAAAATTCACCAGCAACGAACATGTCCGCTTGTTTGCCTATAGCGCAGCTGAGCTAACACACATAATCGAGAAACCACATCGCTTTTCTAGATGTCTGACATGCGAAAGCCGGCTACGCCAACAAAAGTAAAAGGAAACACTATTTTGCTCTCAGTGGCAGCAATCTGGAATAACACGCGTTTTAATTATGTTGCGGTGAGAGAAGTAAAACAAACCGGCACGGTCAAGGTCTGAGCAACGTGTTTTTTTTTCTGCAATTCGAGAACTCTATGAAGTGCACAAGTGAATAAGACACTCTAACACGTATGCGTTTGCCATTCATGATACTAGTATAGGTATGTAACCTTTCATTTACCATAAACAAATGATGCGCTTCATACAGCTCACGCGATAATTTGCTCACTGGAACGCTGCACTAAATCGCATGGTGGTGGTACGTCCTTGCAACAAAAGTAGTGCGTCATACATCCTACAGCATCATCATCATCATCATCATCATCATCATCATCATCATCATCATCATCATCATCATCATCATCATCAGCCTGACTACGTCCACTGCAGGACAAAGGCCTCTCCCATGTTCCGCCAGTTAACCCGGTCCTGTGCTTGCTGCTGCCAATTTATACCCGCAAACTTCTTAATCTCATCTGCCCACCTAATCTTCTGTCTCCCCCTAACCCGCTTCCCTTCTCTGGGAATCCAGTCAGTTACCCTTAATGACCAGCGGTTATCCTGTCTACGCGCTACATGCCCTGCCCATGTCCATTTCTTCTTCTTGATTTCAGCTATGATATCCTTAACCCCCGTTTGTTTCCTAATCCATTCTGCTCTCTTCTTGTCTCTTAAGGTTACACCTACCATTTTTTCTTTCCATTGCTCGCTGCGTCGTCCTCAATTTAAGCTGAACCCTCTTTGTAAGTCTCCAGGTTTCTGCTCCGTAGCTAAGTACCGGCAAGATACAGCTGTTATATACCTTCCTCTTGAGGGATAGTGGCAATCTACCTGTCATAATTTGAGAGTGCTTGCCGAATGTGCTCCACCCCTACAGCATATGGCAATTCAAACAGACCGCGCAAAGTGCTCAAGCACCAATGGCTGAGCTTCCTCGACGAGTGCTTAACTCCTTTTGCGACGCGCGCACAGCGTATACCAACGCGTTTGCAACTCAGACCGCGTAAAGGCCCGATGCCTTGAAATCCCAGGCGTAATTGATCCAGGACTACCCGATTGGACTTCGTCGTTTGGAGCTCGGTCACTTTTTCCGCTCGAACTGAGACTCATGTCTTACCTGGCAAATCTCCTTGCCGCTGCATTAGTTAGCTTCGTAGAAGGGCAGAAGAAAAAAAAATTGCTGCAGCCTCTGATTTACTACGTTTCAGTGGCTTCACTCGTATATATGTAGGGGTGTTTAGATGATGATCGTGAGGTCCCAGAGCACTGTGCAACAAGAAGGTTACTAAATAGTCGCATACAAATTAAGCAGTTCCGACAAGCCTTTCCCAGATCACCGAATCCCCGAAGCCGGTCCCCTCCCCGACTCAAGATATACGCACTCCGTATTATTCTCCAATGGAAAGATCACTGGCGGTACGGCTCACATACGTCAGCCTGTAGTGCAAGCCGAATGACACAGGCTTCTGTGCATCCGCCTTCGAGGAAAGTTTTAATTCTAGTTTGTTTCGTTGCACTTCAATCAAATTGACTGTGGGTACGTTTCTGGTTACGAAATCTATAGCTTAAAAAACGGAACTACTTTACGAGTTTAGATTGCGTAATTGCATTCAAATCGATTGCAAGTACGTTTCTGACCCTAAGCCTGTAACTTCGGCAAGTGAGCTACTAGTATAAAAGTTTGTAATGTGTTGTCAAATTTTAATCAAATCTATTGTGGTCACGCTTCTGACCACAAAAGCAAGCCTATAGCTTTGGGAACTGAGTTACATTACGAGTTTGGATTGCGATCTCAACTTTATTGACAATATATAAGCAATTATATATAATTGCTTATATATAAGCAATTATTACAAGCTAGCTGGACCGTTAGCCTACATTGGCTAGTGGTCGGTCCATATCATATTACATAACAGAATAATATAGCATATAATATTTATACACACACACACACACACACACACACACATATATATATATATATATATATATATATATATATATATATATATATATATATATATATAATGAGACCTAACAGACAGTAATGCCAAGGAATGTACAGGGGAAGTTATTAGAACCAATGGAATGTAAATAAGAAGAAAAAAAAGTGGATGAAAAAATAACCAGCCGTGAGCAGGCTGGTTATTTTTTCGTCCACTTTTCTTTCTTCTATTTGCATTCTATTGGTTATAATAACTTCCCCTGTACATTCCTTGGCATTACAGTCTGTTAGATTTCATTAATATTGTGTCAAAACACGGAAAAACTAGCCCTTAGGTATACACTTCTTTCCCTTATATATATATGTATATATATATATATATATATATATATATATATATATATATATATATATATATATATATATATATATATATATAGGGAAAGAAGTGTATAACTAAGGGCTCGTTTTTCCGTGTTTTTAACACAATAATAATGAGATATAACAGACAGTAATGCCAAGGAATGTACAGGGGAAGTTATTAACATTAATGGAATGTAAATAAGAAGAAAGAAAAGTGGATGAAAAAATTACCAACTGTAAGCAGGAATCGAACCTACGACCTTCGAATTACGCGTTCGATGCTCTAACCACTGAGCCGCTGTAATAGATCAGGGGTTAGAGCATCGAACGCGTAATTCGAAGGCCGTAGGTTCGATTCCTGCTTACAGTTGGTAATTTTGTCATCCACTTTTCTTTCTTCTTATTTACATTCCATTAATGTTAATAACTTCCCCTGTACATTCCTTGGCATTACTGTCTGTTATATCTCATTATATATATATATATATATATATATATATATATATATATATATATATATATATATATATATATATATATATATATATATATATATATATATATATATATATATATATATATATATATATATATATATATATATATATATATATATATATATATATATATATATATATATATAACTGTGACTTACATACAGGACGTGCTTGCCCGTTGCCGAAAAGTAGACAACGGTATGGAATAAACTGAAAAAGTAGCTCACACATTGAAAGGCATTGCAGATGATGCATTTAACCTTCTCTTATATGCAAGGACCGCAGCACGGTCGATGCCATCATCAAGGAGTGCCAGCGTTTTGAGGCCGCAAAAAGTCGACGTATCGCCCATAATTTCACTCGACTACCGAACACAGCAGCAACCTGGTTGTGCGAAGACAGGTTGTGCGAAGACGCCGTTAACTGCAGAGCACGGGACCAAGATCATCAGACGTGAACTTGAAGCTCTGTCTCCTGCGTCCACGTGCTCCCATGCCTGTGACTATATAGCCCTCAGATGGTGCCACTGGTACATGCCATTGTGCGACAAGAGCTTTCCCATACTGGACCGGCCTCCGATGCATACAGCTCCCTCTCAGCCGATCGACCATCGCCTACCCCCTGTTTCATATGCCCAAAGCCAAAACCTTCCGTTGCGCCTTCACAATCCAGCCGAGTGGAGGGCTGCTGACGATGGTCCGATTTGTTTCAACTGCCACCGTAATGGACTCGTAGCCCGCCATTGTAACACCCGGTGGTATTAGCATCAGTCCTCCTATGTGTACACGCATCGACCAGAGAGGGATTGGACGCATTCAACCTTACCGGGAATCACCTCAGGCCACCGGTGAAGACGTTTCTTCTATGCCGCCACATCGTCGTCGTTCTCCATTTCCGCATGCTAACCAGTCCCGTTCACCGCTCTCCCGTCGCCCGTCGTCTCGCTCGCCCCAATTTCGCCGACCAACGTCGCCGACTGACCACCTGCCGCGGGAAAACTAGATGATGCAGCTCCCGGAGGTGATGCTGCATCGACCACTTGCCCGCCAAATCCTCTGACCATGCTGCCGACTCGACGCAACCTTATTGACGTTGAAGTAGATGACACACCTGTTGTTGCACTTGTGGACACAGTGGCTCACATATCAGTGATGAATTCAGAACTTCGTTGCCGCCTTAGGAATGTTTTAACGCCACCCACAGTGCCACTCATCCAAGTTGCCGACGGTGGCACGTTTCCCGTAAGTGGGGTTGATCGCTCCACAACAGTGTTATTTGCTGTGCTCGAGAAATGTTCCCATGAACTTATCCTCGGCATGGACATTTTATCCGCCCACTCTGCCCTTATTGATTGTGGAACCGGCATGCTTCAACTTGATTTACCGTGTTACCATGACGACCCTACACCAGTTCAACCCCGTCTGTGTTCTGCAGATCACGTTCGCCTAGCACCTCAAGCCGTTACTTACGTGAACCTGAGATCTGTCCCTCCTGTTCCCGATGGTGACTACGTGTTGACACCTAATGCTGACGTTCTGCTGGCCGAAAATGTTGCCGTGCCTCACGCACTTCTTACAGTCACGGAAAATACAGCATCTCTTCCGATCCTAAACTTCAGCTGGTGCGCTCAAGTTATCCCAGATGGTATGACTTTGGCAAAAGTTTCTTCTATAGATGCTGCCATTTCGGCGTTCGTTGCCGATTCTTCTTCGTCCTCTGTTCCGTTCTCATCCTCGAAGAGTGCAGCGGATGCCGCCATCGACAAGATGATCGCTCCGGACCTTCTTCCAGCACAGACAGCTGACATCCGGCACCTGCTGAAATTCTACCGCGACACCTTTGATTTTGATGACCGGCCTTTGGGTCAGACATCCTTTGTGACTCGTAGGATTAACACTGGAGACGCCAGCCCCATTCGACGACATCCTTATCGCGTGTCTAATGCTGAGCGACGTTACCCAGCACCTCCACCAAACGTCACGGGGGTGAGAGAATGAATGCAATAAATATATTTACAAAATATGCAGGGAGAGTCAGAGGCAGCTGCAGCCAAGATGGAAGAACAGCAGCAACAACAACACGAGCACGGTCGCTTTCATCGTCTTCGTCGTCTGTGTCGTCTATGATGCTCTTTCGTTGCCGATGTCGTGTAATATACCGGGTGTTCAAAATTAAGCTTTATGATTTTTTTAAAATTAGGCGCTCGAAGGCACGTGAGAACCACTTGTGCAAATAAGTTAAGCGGCCAGGGGGACAGAAAGTTAGATGATAATTATCGCTGTCAGCAGCCCAATTAACTAAAATTTAATAATTAACTTTTTACTGGCTGCGGTAAGTTGGCATGTTTATATTGAAAAAATGTAGGCAGTGGTGTTTGTACACAGTTTCAGTTGGAAGATTTTTTCTAGCACGCCTGTGTTCCGAGATATCCGGCTCCAAAGTTTGTCTTTCGCACGATTACGCATGCAAGAGGGTGAGGGTCCGCGCAAAGCTCCTCCCTAAAGTGACGCATCTGTTGCGTGTGGTGTTTAGTGTGTGAAGAGGGTGGAAGCGTAGGCATAGGTGATAGCAATTACCCTTGCCCTCTTCGGCCGGCGAAATCAAAAATCGAAGAACGCTTGCAACCAGTGTCGTAACACGCAACTGCAGAGCCTCTAACGATAGTGGCAGATACCATGCCGAGATAATGGTGCGAGCGGAGAATCTGGATGCCAGTGCGCGTGCGTAATAATCACTAGAGAAGCATGCGTGGTCGTTGCCTGGGCTACGCGAATAGCGTGACTGCTGATGTCCGAGTACTGTAACTTTTATTGAAACAACAGTTTTATCCTTGCTAACGCATATTTCCTGCTGCTACATAAGCATATTTCGGTCATGCACAAATCTCATCGAAACTCTTCACCTCTCAAGACGTCAATGCCCCAAAAAGTGTTCAAAATGCCTGCCTTCGGCAGCAACGCAAAGCATGAACCGCTGTCGCGTCGACTCGATGACTCGGCGCAGTACTTCTGCAGGAATACTCGCACAGGCAGATGTTATCCTGTCCTTCATGTCATTAACATCGCTGGGCTCTGTTACGTAAACTCGATCTTTAACGTAGCCCCAAAGGAAAAAGTCGAGCGGAGAAAGGTCAGGTGATCTTGGTGGCCAAAACATCGCTCCTGCGCGCCCAATCCACTGTTGTGGAAAACGTCTGTCCAACCAGTTCTTCGCCCTGGTAGAAAAATGTGGTGGTGCTCCATCGTGCTGAAACCATACTTGGCGCAGGTCATTCAGGGAAAGACTGCAGACAAGATCATCAATGACAACACCTAATATTTCTTCTGTGTACATCTTTCCGTTCAAGTTGTCCTCAAAAAAGTGAGGTCCGATGATCCTGTCCCCGAGTATGCCGCACCACACATTCACACTCCAGCGAACTTGATGCTTGTGCTGCCTCAGCCAGTGTGGGTTTTCTTGTGCCCAATAATGGGCGTTGTGAAGATTAACACTTCCATTTCGGCAAAACCGAGCTTCATCAGTCCAAATTATTCTGTGCAAAAAGTCATTTTCTTGATCAGTTTTGATGAGGCCCCAATTGCAGAAGTCAACTCGCCTTTCAAAGTCCGCCTCATTTAGGTCCTGATGAAGGTAAACGTGATATGGATGGAACTTGTGCTTTCTTAAAACATTTGTGACTGTTCCGATGCTGCGACCGCACTGATCGGCAATCTGTCGGATGCTGAGCTCTGGCATCGAGGTTACGCACGCGACAACGTCGATTTCAAAGTCTTCATCGACGATTGCCTTCCTGGTCCGTCTCGGAAGGTGGACAGAGCCTGTTGTGCAGAAGCGTCGAAACAGGTTTGTGAAAGTGGGCCTTGTTGGAAGGGGACGGTGTGGGTGGCGAGACGCGTAAAGCTCCATTGCTAACGAAGCGTTGCCATTCATTTCAGCCATTGCAAGCACCACGTCTACTTTTACTTTGGTAGAATACCTCACGCCAGAAGCAGCCATATTAGCTCGAAAGGACTCCACGTGGATTTCCTTGGTAGACCTTCAATGCAGAGACGCTGTGCTCTAACCGGAGGCACCCTAGTGCAGGACGGTCCTGCTAACGCGTTCACAAGAAGATGTCTCAGTGTGATCTAAAGTCACGAAAAAACGTCGCGAAAAATGGTCTCCTGTTATCGCGTTCATCAGGATCATGCGTAAGGCTCATGGCGCACCGCGCTGTCACATTTTGATTTCGCCGGCCGAAGAGGGCAAGGGTAATTGCTATCACCTATGCCTACGCTTCCACCCTCTTCACACACTAAACACCACACGCAACAGATGCGTCACTTTAGGGAGGAGCTTTGCGCGGACCCTCACCCTCTTGCATGCGTAATCGTGCGAAAGACAATTAAACTTTGGAGCCGGATATCTCGGAACACAGGCGTGCTAGAAAAAATCTTCCAACTGAAACTGTGTACAAACACCACTGCCTACATTTTTTCAATATAAACATGCCAACTTACCGCAGCCAGTAAAAAGTTAATTATTAAATTTTAGTTAATTGGGCTGCTGACAGCGATAATTATCATCTAACTTTCTGTCCCCCTGGCCGCTTAACTTATACTTTCTGTCCCCCTGGCCGCTTAACTTATTTGCACAAGTGGTTCTCACGTGCCTTCGAGCGCCTAATTTTAAAAAAATCATAAAGCTTAATTTTGAACACCCGGTATATATATATATATATATATATATATATATATATATATATATATATATATATATATATATATATATATATATATATATATATATATATATATATATATATATATATATATATATATAGGTGTGTGTGTGTGTGTGTGCCCGGGAGTTTTGGTTGACGCAAAGCAAAAATAAATGGACCAGCTTTACAGAGCTTCGCTGAAGAACAAGTGTTCGCGGCAATATGGCTGATGTAACGAGCTGTCGTCGTATTTAATGAAAATTACTATACAAATACAGGGGTATCTAATCAGACGAAAAATACCTTCCAGTTTACGAAACGAGATAATGCCTTTTGTCTCATACTACACGATGAATCTCCGGCCTTGTGAAAGCGCAGACAGGTGCAGTATTATAACACGAGCCGGGCATTCTTATTCGCGGCCAGGCGCTTGGATGATTCATTTGTTTGCCCAGCTTCCCAACTTGCTGATGTCACGGCTAATTTCGTTCCTTCGTGCTTATCAAATTACTGGATTACTCGCATTCCTGTGCCGATGTTCCACGTACACAAGCAATAATAAAGGCAATAAAATCAGAGGCTACAACTACGAAAAACGAGTCCGCGGCAGTTCAGAGGAAGGTAACCATATACACCCGAGCGCGCAGAAGACGGAGGAAATGCTTCGAATGCCCCTCCAAGAAAAGGACTTTTTCTCTTCTATTTTGCTTTTTACGTCGCTGCAGTGAGGTATTTTTTCCGTTGTACGTGCTTTTTTCTTCATTCGCGGCAGGAGCAGGCGAAAATGAGCCACAGCGGTGGCGTCATACCCGGCGAAAGGGTGCACTACTCTCGTCGAGGAGAAAAATCACGGTCGCCATGCGGCCCTCAGTAGTTACGCAAAAGGTAAAGCGCAAGAGAACAAAAACAGCAGGACAAGTATACTGCCGTCCAGACAGGTTGTTCTTCGCCTGCCCAATGAGCGGCGTCGCCTCTTAGCCGTGGTGTAGAAGAGCGAGAGAGGGACGGAGTGGAGAAAGTGAAGCCAGGGCCGTTTGTGAAGCATTGCATGCATGTTACGTTGCGTACGAAATGCCAGAAAAGGCGGGTGGGAGAAGAAGAGACGGGTGTTGACCACGAAGGAAAAGTCCTTGACAGAGAGGCTGCGGTGGTGGGGGAAAGGAGAAACGAAGGAGGAAGCGCCGCGGTTGATTCAGCGGTTCGCCTCAGCGGGTCCTCAGTGGTGGCACGCAACAAAGGGGGTGTCCTAAACGCACGCACGCGCGCACACACAACTGATTGCGGGCGCCTCTTACGTGAGTCGAAACAATCGTCGAGCACGCCAAGGGGCGGCAGACGGCGATCGCACACCGACGCACTCGCACGCACGGCACGGCGAAGCCAGAGGCGGGCGTACGTACGTTCATCGTGGCAAGTGTGGGTGTCGGCACCGATCCCGCCCGACTGCCTGCCTGCTCGCTCGTTGTTTTGCGTCGGTGTCGTTGTCCGCGGGACTCTCATCCGAAACCTCCCCCGTCGCGAAGACGGTCGCGGCGACAGCAGCGGCAGACCGAGGGAGGAAGAGGAAACGGAACGGGGCCTCGCCCGACCGTGACTGAGTCGCCCCGGTAAGTGGTCTTCATCTTGTGTTGCTTTCGTTGTTTATCATTGCGAATGTCTTTCTGAGATTCGCTCCGACCCGTTAACCATCAAACGG
This sequence comes from Rhipicephalus microplus, assembly GCF_043290135.1. NCBI lineage: Eukaryota > Metazoa > Arthropoda > Arachnida > Ixodida > Ixodidae > Rhipicephalus > Rhipicephalus microplus. The sequence goes on along the minus strand of NC_134703.1, from coordinate 114,242,332 downwards.
TTTCGCGTCCCGGTCGTGGTCGGATTTTTTCATTACGAAAGTTTGCATCGATTAAGTGTTTGCTAATTAAGCGGGTATCTCGTTCTCTCTCATTAATAATTCTTCGCCCCTCCCATCCCTCTTGGGTCTCCTCCGCGGGCGATTACATTTTCACAGCGTGGCATTGTTGCGTCAAGCGGCAGACGGTGAGGTGTCGATGTTATCAGCACTGTATACTCCGGGAGGTGCCGTTACGCAAGCCGCAATCGCTGTATACGGGCCGCCCCAGTCGCGTTTCGCGCGAAGATGACACCGCGATTCTCATCTGTACTTGTCCACTCACCGAGAAGTGACAGTGAGCATCGGCACTGATTGAATAATAGAGCCCGAACAGGTTAACGCTTCCGTGTTCAAACAACCACACTTATCGTGGCCAGTTAAGGCCTGGGTGGATTGTTTCGTGCATTCAACGTAACAGTTACGACGAGCCAGGAAACGGTCGTGTAGAAATGATTTGCCCTTTATCCTTACCCCTGGTGACCTGCTTCGAGAATCCATAGATCCGTATACTTTCGCGATACGTCGCTGATTTCTCTGGACAGTTCATATATAGTGACGCTTGGCGCGGCTTGTTTGTTATGGTTGTAATCTTTAGCGCCATGGTTGATGGAGTTACCGTTGAAGACACAAGTTACGGCATCGAACCACATGGTCACTTTCTCGTGACAGGCAGATCTTTATGTAGATTACGATGCTTCAACACGTTCGTCGCTATAGATTGTGCCATTTAACTCCGTAAACCGCTATTCGAGCGAACAAACATAATCTTAACGCAACAGTGCAGAGGCCTCACCAAGGTTACGTAAGAGCTGATTGTGGACGTGTGCCAATGGAGTACGGACTCTCGCTTGGTCATTCGGTTTATACCTGACCAGCAGTACCCGACAAAAGCAACAGGTGTTCACCTTCTTCGGGTGGACAGGGGAAAGCGAGATGAGTTAATATACACAAATGCACGAAAATGCCCCTCGACATTCTTGGAGCCGTGCGTACAACCGAATAATGATGCTCATGGAACGCGGCGTGTCCCATTGCAGGCGGCGTGATTCACTTAGCATTCATCGATCTGCCGCATCACAGGTAGATTGAACCCTCCTTAAAGTTTGTGTGCACAGCACCAGCGTGCGGCACATGAGTGTCACCAAGTCTTTCTAGGTTACTCGCCATCGTTACTGTTATTTTGCTGCTGGAGAGACATCAGGAGGAGAAATAAAGCTTGTTCAAAAGAGCAGAGCCGTTCAAGGTGCGTGGCGTGCATATTTCAGGGTGCAATTAGCTGACGGCTTAGCCCTGCTCACCAGACGCTGCTCGGTGAAAGGTAAAAGCAGCGCAAACTACGAAGAAGTATACGAAGAAGTAACAGACTCGACGAGCACTATAAGTTCTTCGTAGTTCGTCGCTTCTAGTTTGCGCTGTTTTTACCTCTTACCATGCTTGACCAGCTAGCCCAACACAGACTTCTCAGGCACTGCTTGTCTTGACGTTGTATTTTTCAAGAAAATCATCCTGCACGTGAATAAGTTCGTGGCAAGGAGAACTGACGCGGATTCCGGAACAGAACTGTCTTTGTCAAAACGCAGGGCAAAATAATGGCGCAGATAAAAAATATAAAAAGAAGACAGAATGAGGGAACGTGGGCGTGGCGCTTCTTTGTGTTTGCTATGCCTAAATACATCACTACTGGAAAAATGGTATATGTCCCTCCGGCATGTATCTGTTTGGCGCCTAAAAAATCATTGTGAGAACGCACTCGGTAGAGCTAACAAATGTACGTTTGCCAACTATACATCCTCGTCTAGTTAGAAATCCGTGGGACGGCTTTCAGCTCTCCCATTGATGTAAACTAGTTCCATGTATGTAAACTAGTTCGGACCCACGGTCTGGGTCTGAACTAGTTTACATGTCAACACATTTTGAAATGGTAAATCACACTAACGTAAACAAAAAAAAAACGAAGTGTTCCGTTTCCTTCGTTGTCCCTGTGTTGTAATACGCTTTGACCATCTTCATAGATCGGAATTGAAACCCAGTAAAAACCTCGATATCAGGGAAGGGCATAACTTTCATTGGCTTAACGACGGCGGTGGCTGTAAACCTATGATGCACCGGGATTATACCGACGTGGTGTGTGATGGTGGAGTGGAAGGAATGCTGGCGTCTCAGGTGACGTGCTGCTGGTCTCCCGTGTAGTTGAGAGGATTCCTACCGCGGCCATGCTCGCCTGTACACGGGGTCAATACTGGGACGTTACACCCTGTAGAGTCTGTAGATTTCGTCACAGATATGCATCATTCATGTGGCTTTTCTTCAGGGGCTTTATTTCTATAAATGAGCAATTATATTCTATATTTCAAACGTTATAACGTATGACACCAGATGTGCTTATACCTGAAGCAGGGGGAGAAATAAACTTGCTCTCGCCGCAGTGGTCTAGTGGATAAGGTACTCGACTGCTGACCCGCAGGTCACGAGATCGAATCCTGGTTACGGTGGCTGCATTTCCGATGGAGGCGGAAATGTTGTAGGCCCGTGTGCTCAGATTTGGGCGCACGTTAAAGAACCCCAGGTGATCGAAATTTCCGGAGCCCTGTACTACGTCGTCTCTCATAATAATATTGTGGTTTTGAGACGTTAAACCCCACATATCAATCAAGCATAGAAACTAACATGAAAAAAAAAGTCGCTCGCCTTTTCTGGCTTCGCTGTTAGTGGAACGCTTATCGTTTCACGCTAAAACTCTAATTTCTTGGTTTCTTAAGAATATTATTTCTGCTTTCACAAGCTTCGGTGGTATGCGACATTGGTTCCTATACGTGTACAGCTGGTGCACAAAAAGACAGACATCGTGCACGAGACGACTTAGAAATGAGCAGCACGTGTGATACCATAAAAAATATTCCGGCGTACTTCCTTGTAGCACAACGCAGTCAGCTGCATCTCCTTACAGCCTGTTCGTATTATCGGTTATTTACTGACTTAGATTAAAGCATGTACTTGCCATTTCCGATGGAGGCGGAAATGTTGTAGGCCCGTGTACTCAGATTTGAGTGCACGTTAAAGAACCCCAGGTGGTCGAAATTTCCGGAGCCCTCCACTACGGCGTCTCTCATAATCATATGGTGGTTTTGGGACGTTAAACCCCACATATCTATCAATCAAGCATGTACTTGCTCTCGCCCTTCGCCTGCAATAGACGTATATGACAGAAAGGCCGTTATACATGGCTACTCCTCGATAACAGAAAGAACGAGAATAACAAGTTCCCAGTACGGCGTCGCAACCTGCATCCTGTGTGTAAAGGTACCTTGAAGTTGTTCATATAACTCAGTGTGAGGAACCTGGATCACCGTTTACCTCTATACTCAGCGCCGCTGTGGGTATCAATATGTAACCAACAAGTGTGTCGTACCGCCGGACACGATCTCTTGCGGAAGACTTCTTTCGAACACGCATATACCTACACTTTACGGAGCAGAAACACATCGCACGAGGATTCACGTTTTCATTTCCCTATGCGGTCCTCGACCGTTTTTGCAGGGCTTTGCGGGTTGATCCGAGACGAATGGGCTCGAAGACACGAAACTACTCCGGGGTGCACGGGAGATCCTACCACAGCGCTTCTTTCCCACCAGGGGTATAAGGGTTCATGCATGCGTCATGTTATCATGAGAATGTTGGATGGCTATCCATTAAAGTCAGCGCGACACAATGGTTAGAGTTTGAGCATCGTGTTGGGTGCATACCCTCGTCGCCCAATACGAGGTATCTGTCTGATACTGAGGTCGGGCGCAATTTGTCTGCCTGCAGCAGAAAGAGAAGGAAGGGTGTGGAGAAAGCGCATTAAATAAAAATAGCCATGCAGTTAATATAAACCAAAATAACAAATTTTCTAACGATTCACAAGCGTAGGTAAAGCCTACGCATGCAGTGCATGCAGCATATGCGCTCACAGCGTAGCGAATGGAAATGTGGTGTCAGCTCAACACCCCAAGTTCTTTTTCCGGAAAAGCTTTGGCAGCGCAGATACGGTGAGAAAAGTGCGCACTTTAAAATCATCTCCAATAAAAAAAGACTAGAAAAAGTTATGAGTGAATTGACCATTAAACAGACACCAAAGGCCTTTACAGACTGATGAGGTGTTCTTTAAAAATGATCTCTATCTTCGCAGCACGTGATTCCTTATTGAGAGAGAACGATGATCAACGCGTAACTACTTGAATGTTCGCGCCGACGGCACCGTGTATAGCTCCGAAACATCAACTTTGGCTACTCTTAACGAATTCCGTCGTCGGTCTAGCGTCTTAAATGCCGCATAGAGCGAATTCAACACAACATTGCGCTTGTATTTAATCATTATTATTTCTCTGTACTGTGTAGAATACCAGTACTCAAGATTGCTTTTACTCTGTCTACGCGTGCGACCTTTCTTGCACCGAGTCTTGAGACACGGTGCGGACTTCGTTTGTACACGCGTGACTTGCAAGGCGATGCCCGATCGTTCACGAGTCGCGCCAGCAGGGCGGCGGCTGTGCACCCACCAGCGCTGCGGGGAGAGTTGGTGTTGTCGGGTCAGCGATCGTGTTGCCCTGGTGATCGCCGTGCTTCTGCAGCGCTTGCACCCTCGGGAGCAGCTTTGCATTTAGCCGGGAGAGGCTGAACCCGCGTAGAGTATTTTAAATCAATCGCGCGAATCGCCTAACGACACCATCACCGGTAGTGCCCGTTACCCGTTGCGGGGGCTTCCACCACCGTTTCCGTTAAATTAAAAAAAATAATTAGGGAGAAGAAAGAGAAGAGTGGTGTCAATAACTGCGAAAGAAAAATTCCCCTCGAAGTTGGAGAAGAGTGTTCGAGCAGCAACGCGACATCAGTTCTGCGCTGCTCAGACCATCGAAGTCACAGAGGTAAGGTGCATAATCTTCGTAGGATAGAACTGTATCCTCCAGCTTGAGCTGGCGGCAGAAATAGAATCCCTAGCACAAAAAACGAACAAAGATAGAAATGTTGGGCAATCACGGTTGCAGGAAAGCAGTGATGATATGAAAGAAAGCCCATGCGTACGTATAGGTACTCTGCATGCGCCTGCAACGGAAGAATTCCTGTCATCGCGTGGGCCTCGACTCGCACCTTCGCGAAATGCCCTCTGAAATTTCTGGTAGCTCAAGCTTTGAGAAAGTGACCTTTCTAAGGTCAGCCGTTGATCGCGTACTTTACTGGAGTGTATACGTACGCTCCCGGTGTTTGTTATTTACTATTCGTAAACGGGGTAGTTGCAATGAGTGCTAAAAACAACGGCGTATCTGCCACCTTGAATTATGGCCCCTGCAGCCTCATCTCGAAGAGATCTCCAATAATGCCTTGGTTTAGTGTGTGTTGATATCACTTTGTGCCACTAAATCTGTTTAATTACATCGCAGCACCTATTGCTCCGTCGTCCTTGACTGCACCAGTACATTTCTCTATTGGTGCGCATCAAGGAGGTTTCAAACCTCCTTGGGGCACATCACATGGTCCTCGTAGACCTTGAGCCTGCTATGTGGTATTTCATCCCCCTTTCCCTTTTTTACATTTAATGTTAACCGTACAACATCGCTTGCCCTCTCTGATCGTCACCTCTGTCTTCCTGTGCCTTAATTTATACGCCCATTACTTAACCACTTATCGCTCTCAAGCCGTTAGTTGAAATCTCGTTTAGTTATATCTAAAAATTCACAAACGCGCATATTCTATTTCATTGTTTATGTACACGCACTCGTATGTCTGTTTGGTCGCTTGCTTGATTTTGGAAGGGCCTATGTTGCCCAGAGTATATCTCTCACGGTCAGAAGCTCGCCGTGGTCTTACAGTATACCCGCGTGTTCCCCTCGAGGCTCTATAGGTGGAACAGCGGAGTCTTGGTATCCGTTATTAATTGGCCAAGTGTATATACACCGTCACGCCACCGTGTTTCGGATGGCCAGCACAGATCTCATTTGTTTCGAGGAACACATCCTGCCACCCGTCGCACGAACAACTTCGTCTCGAGATGCGTGAGAAGACGGTCATCGCGAGGAATTATATACTGGTCGCACAGTCACGGACAAAGCGCCTCGCTTCGTGCCCGTTGAGAACCGTGCAGCGGCCGGTGCGGCGCCCACGTCAGAGACAAACCGGTTGGCGCGTCGCATTGTTCCCGCTTCTTTGTTATTGTTCTTGGCTTCTTTGCGCACACAGCGCGCGCAACCTTGTTTCCATTCGCCCATTGCGTCCTTGTTCGCAGCGAGTGCGCGTCCACTCACACGATCGCCTGCAGCTATATCCAAGAGCTTTCCGAGCTTCTAAGCAAAAAGAAGTGTTCGGCAACACTACCCCCCGTATTCTAGAACGCCCCTACACTCAACGCTCCACTTTCACTTGAGAAAGCCGATGGGAGCGCCATCTCTTGGCAGGGAAAGTCACTGCATATCAGTGATAATTTGCTGCTATTCTTGAGTAGCGCACCGTCATTTTCAGCCGAGCAGCGGCGCAGTGCGCAACTCTGTCAACGGACGTGTTTGCAGGTCGGACGTGTTTTTGGAGAGCTCCGGAATGACAACTACAGATAAGTGTTTTTGCATGTTTCCAGCTTGCCTCTGTAGGTAGCGTTATGAGAACGTAAGGCGCTAGCGTAAAGCTTGATTAGGTCTAGTACGGTGTACGTTGTTTTTCTTTTTTTAGTATTTTGTACTGTGTCTTTTTTTTTCTCCAGCCACCACGTGGCTTAGGCCTGCGCGTAGACCGACCACGTGCATGCGCAGGTGATGTGAAGTGTAGCGTATTTATTTATTATTGTGGTTCTTTTTGGCTTAGACCAGTGTATTTTAGTACAGTTTTCTAACACGTGGGCATCGGTAAACTGAGCTAGCCATGGTCAAAAAGACCGTAAAGTGTTCAGAGTGCGGGGTAGGGTGGAAGGTGGAAATTAGTGCGGAGGAGAAAGCAGAAGATGACGCCAAGTGTAGACAGTGCGAGTTCGCGGAGAAAATGAAAAATATGATGGCGGTCCAGAGTGGGCTCATGGAGAAAATCGCAGAGCTGGAGAATGCATTGGCGAAGGAGCGAGAGAAAATGTCAGCCATGGAAGAAAGGCTCCGGGCAGCCGAGAAGGGCCTATCGAAGGTCGTGAAGGGGAACGAGGACGCGGGTGACGGCGGAAGCATTATGGCGACGACCCCCCGTGCGGGAGAGATGAAGGAAACAGGCATGACAAAGGCAGATACATTGGCCACAGGGCCCAGCTACCGGGAAGTAGTTTTGAGGGAGGGAGGGAGCAAACCAGCAGCCGTGACTCACGCTAGTCACCTAGTCAGCAGCCAGGTGCAGGTTTCAGAAGGAATGTCTGAACAGGTCATCATCGCCGGTGACTCAAATTTAGTCCGATGCGCAGCGGCAATCAAAGAAAGGGTGAAAGGCGACAAGAGAGTTGCGATAGGGACGTTCCCAGGACAAACGCTGGGGACAGTAATGAGTCAAGCGGGTGAACAACTCGCAGCTAAAGCTAACAATCGTAACCTCGTTGTAATTGCGGGAGGGTTAAATGACGTCCTGAAAAAAGAATCGTCAGGACTAGCGACGACCTTGGCGAAGGGGGTGGATGACATGCGCACCGTGTCCCCCCAGGTGCAAATTGTAGTATGCACAGTACCGGAAGTACCAGTACGCAACGTCAACCTGCAAAGAGCGGTTGTCGACGCAAACAAAGAGATATGGCGAATTAGTCGAGAGAAGGGTTTCGAGGTAGTGGATTTAAACAGGGAAGTGCACAGGTGGGGTGGATTCCAAAGAGACAAGATTCATTTCGATAAGAGGCTTGGACACGAGGTGGGCTGGCGACTGGCAGGACGCGCAGTAGCTTTTTTGGGGGGCTCACGGGCCCTTCGGAGTCCGGGGTAGCTCGTAACAGGGAAAACAACCAGGAGGACGCTTTGACAGGTAGAATTGCGAAAAACCAAAAAAAAAGGTAAAAGAAAAAGGAAAAAGGCGCGTGTTGCAATTAGCTACATAAACATGCAGGGTGGCAGAAAGAAGGCCAAATGGTTAGAGATTGAGGAGCAGTTAAACAAAGAACAGATAGGCGTGTATGCGGTTACAGAAACACACCTTAGAGACTTGGAAGAGCCACCACATATTAAAAATTATGTTTGGGAAGGGTGTAACAGGACCATATCGGAAAGGAAAGGTGGGGGTGTAGGAATGCTAATTCACCGCGGAGCCAGATGGGTTAGAGTGAAACAGACGTGTTCAGAGCACCTCTGGGTTCTGGGCACAGTAGGTGGAAAGGAAACGTGGCTAGGGGTAGCCTACTTGTGGACGGGGAATAACTGCAGAGAAAAGAATCAGGAGATAGTGGATTGCATGAGTGCGGATATTAAGGAATTTGGTAATGGGGCCGAAATCATACTTCTAGGGGACATGAATGCCCACATACATGACCTTGACGGATATTCAGACACCAATGGGAAGTTATTACTAGATCTTTGCGAGCAACATAGTCTGGAGATAGTTAACACGGGGCCTAAATGTGACGGCCAGATCACATGGGAAGTCGGAAACAAGCAATCAAGTATTGATTATTGTCTCATGACTGAAGGAATTTACCACAAACTGACAGAGATGAGGATAGACGAGGAAGGCATTAACAGCTTGGGTAGTGATCATAAACGAATAACATTACAAATGGGATACGAAACTGAAAATATGAGCATGGAATCAAAGTCTGGCAGCTCGTATTTAAATGACAAACAAATAATAAATATAGCCGCAAGAGTCGAGGAAGAAGTAGGCGAAATACCAGGCAAGGACTGGGAGTATAGTGAGCTGTTACATCTAATGACGAAGGAGATAGGGAAAGAGAAGAAAACTGTTTGCTGGAAAGGAAAAAGGAAGCCAAAAAGTTGGTGGAACAAGGAAATCCGGGAGGCGATCGAGAAGCGACGCGAAGCATCACGGGAGCATAGAAAGGCAAAAAAGGAGAAGCGGCCGCAGGACGAAGTAAAAAAAATATGGGAAATATATTTAGAGAAAAAATCCCTTGTACAGAAATTGGTAGAGGCAAAAATTAAAGGTGAAAGTGAACGCTGGATGACAGAGATACACGAAAAAAAGGAGGCCGCGCCTAGGATTTTTTGGAGCCACGTAAAGGCGCTAGGTAGGAAGTCTGTCACAACGCAACAACATATTCTAGATGAAGGAGGAAATCAATTGGAAGGGTACGAAGCGCTAGGTTACATCCAAAAGGTAACAGCCGATTCGTTTCAAAAGAGCGTCCAGGGGATCTCCCCGGTGAGTAAAAGTGTGGCGGAGAAAGCAACAGAGGAAGAGCTAGTACTTGATAATTTCAACTGGAAAAAGGCCGAAGGAAAAATTCCAAAGCGCACTGCCGCGGGTTTAGATGGGATTCCCGTTAGCCTCATTAACGAACTAGGACATAACACTAAAGAAGCATTGTTAAAAGCAGTAGAAAAAAGCTTAAAGGACGGACAAATACCGGACAGTTGGCGACAAAGTAGAATGAACTTAATCTATAAAGGCAAGGGAGAAAAGGACAAGATTCGCTCGTATAGACCACTAACCATTACATCGGTACTATGCAGGTTGGCGATGCAAGCAGTAAAAATGAAAATAGAAACATGGGCCGAACATAACGATATTTTGGGAGAACTTCAGAACGGATTTCGAGTCGACAGGCGGTTAGACGATAACCTGTTTGTTCTCACTCAGTGTATAGAAATATCTAAAATAGAGAATAGGCCCTTGTACGTAGCTTTTCTAGACATCACTGGGGCATACGACAACGTTAATCAGGAAATTTTGTGGGATATATTGACAGGAATGGGCATGGGCGACGACTGTATACAGCTTTTGAGGGAGATATACCGAGAAAATACAGTTTGCATAGAGTGGGAAGGAATGCGTAGCAAAGAGAACGTTGAGGTTAGCAGGGGTCTGAGACAGGGATGTCCTTTGTCCCCGCTGTTATTCATGCTGTACATGGTGAGCATGGAAAAAGCGCTAGAAGGTAGCAACATTGGTTTTAATCTGTCACACAAACAGGGCGGCATGATGATTGAGCAGAAGCTTCCAGGTTTATTTTATGCGGACGATATCGTCTTATTTGCGGACAGTCGAGATGATATACAGCAGCTGGCGAATATATGCGGAAGGGAAGGTGAAGCTCTTGGACTAGGATTCAGTGTAACGAAGTGTGGATTGATGGTATTCAATGATCCCTGTGATCAGACGGTGTCCATACAAGGCCAAGAAATACCGAGGGTAAGTGAATACAAGTACCTTGGAGTATGGGTAAATGAGAGTGATAGATACATGGAGGTACAGGAAAAAGCCTCGGCAGCAAAAGGAAAGAGGAATGCGGCAATAATGAAGCACAGAGCGTTGTGGGGATACAATAGGTATGAGGTGCTTCGAGGTCTGTGGAAGGGTGTAATGGTTCCAGGGCTTACTTTTGGGAACTCAGTGGTGTGCATGAGGGCAGAGGTGCAATCGGGAATGGATGTAAATCAAAGGACTGTGGGACGCCTCGCGTTGGGTGCTTACGGGAAGACGACAAACGAGGCTGTAAAGGGCGATATGGGGTGGGCAGGTTTTGAGGCGAGGGAAGCGCAGAGCAAAATAAGGTTCGAAGAAAGGCTAAGAAATATGAAGGAGAGTAGATGGGCAGAGAAGGTGTTCCGTTATTTGTATAGGAAGAGCGTGGACACACAGTGGAGAAAAAGAACTAGAAGACTCACTAGTAAATATACGGCTGGTATTGTAAGCCATTTGTCAACAAAGAGCGTTAAGGGAAAAGTCAGGGAGGCGGAGAGGATTTACTGGATGGCAGCTATGGAGAAAAAACCGGCTTTGAGTAACTACCGAAAGGGCAAAAATGAAATAAGGAGGGAGGCATTTCACGATAATTCAAGGGGAAGCGCTTTACTGTTTGAAGCGAGATCGGGTTGCCTTAGAACGCGTAGTTATAAAGCAAGATTCAGTAAAGAAGAAGAACAATGCACATGCTGCGGGAAAGATAAGGAAACGGCGGAGCATGTTCTGATTGAATGTGGAGATATCCACCCAGGTGTACGTTTGGGCACGAGCCTACAGGAAGCCTTGGGTTTTAGGGACAACAATGGAAAGCTGAACACACCCGCGATTGAAATAAGTAAGAGACGGTTAGAGTATTGGTGGCAGAAAATTAGACAGAAAGGACAAAAATAAATATTGGAAAAATAAAATATGGACAGTGTGCCGTAAAAGGCAGAGAACTTAAGCTGAAAATTTACCTTTTTTCCATTAAGATAGAATTTATCGAAGTAGAGGCATTAGGCCAACATAAAAAAAAAGGGAAAAAAGTTTTTTTTTTTTTTCGAGCCTGGTGGCATACTTGTCACCACCCCGTTATAAAGGGGACGCTCATAGCATCCATCCATCCATCCATCAAGTGAAGGGTGAAAGTCGAGTCGACGAGTGTTTGTGAATACGCGAGTATACGTATTCCTATAGCTAAAAAGCTGCGCCCGTGCACGCCTGGATACGTCAGTCTTTTCTTCCGAGACAAGACGTGGTCATTTGTCTACTTGCTATTTTGACCTCACACTTTCTCTCATGATTTCATTTGTTTCTCGGTCGTGGCGCCTTCGTAATGTGTTTACCTTGTGCGAGCGGAGAAGCTCCAGTGGTCGCCGATGAATACGCCAGCTTTGTATATGTACAGTGTGCTCTCAGTGTATGTATACAGCCTTCCTACAGGGACGCGATCGATTGTGAGTCGCTCGACTATGCTGCTGCTCATCATTCACCGCGCCTCACGTCTGGACCGTTGCACTGATCATCCGCGCAAGGTGCCGCGAGCGAGTGATTATGCGTGGGAAAAACACTTATGAGCTTCAGAGTGTGGGAACCGATTCTCAGCCATGGCGCATATACAGTATATGAAAATGTGCCGTGGAATATGGGGTAAATCTCTCCGTCCGGCAAAATAGGGCATAAATGCTGCACGGAAGCGGATTGACGATTACCGCACTGCTGCTGTGTGATGTATACATAAAAGGCCGGCGCCTCTAAGGCTCTCTCTTCGACTCAAGCTCAGCGCGAAGGAGGAGCCGAGAAAAAGATGGCTCAGGGCAGTATATGACACCGCATATAGATTTATGCCTCAGCTATAACGGCACCACAAAATGCAGGCTGTCCCAAAGGCATTACGCTACAGAATGCGCAGTTTTCTTCGGGCCACCGTATATTTCGTATAATGCGTATCTGGCAGAGCGGTTATGAAACTTTTGAAAAAGGTTCTGTATATTTGATCACTTTCAGTGCTTGGAAATTTGTTGTGTTGGCCTAGAAAAGTGGGAGGGCCCAACCTTTTAAGTTTCACAGTTTGTACGATTTAAGCATATGCATGAAAACATACAAATAGACGCACAAAAAGGCATAGCAGGGTCCACTTGGCATGCATAGCAGGGTCCAAAAATGCATTTGCGTCGACTTTTATCTTGGTTCTTCCCACTGTTTTCATTTATTTCTACTGTGGAACATATCCTATCCTGTAAGCTTTCTTCGGCTTCAACTGTATCTTGGTTTCATGTGAGAGCTAGGAAGCAAGAACAAAAGAGAGATTAAATGAAATGCAGCAAGTTAGCTTCACCAAGGATGAATCAGCACGCACATGAAGCTAGCTTTCCAGCGTTTCGCCATGCACTTTCGTCAAAACGTCGTTAAAGCAAGCTTGCTATTATCTGGCCTCAATTTTCGAAGACGGTAATTCCGCGCACTTCAACGCTTCTCTATGAGCAAGCACCGGTATACGCCAGGCCTTGAAAGGATCGCTTTCATCGGTGTGAAATGTATACTTCCTTTCCACTGCTTAAGTGCTTTCTAAGTATCAGTCAGACGAGCGTATACGTCTAACTGACTCGCGTTATTCATTTGTTTGGTTTCTTAGCGCAAACGGCTCACACCTATACAAGGAGGACCCCAGAACGGGTAAAATTAGGTGTCATTCGCTTTGAGATACAGTAAATACATCCGACTAATTGAAAAGAAAAATACAGGATATGATACAGAAAACTAATGTGTCTTTTGCCACATTTTCTGAAATAACATCCTTTTTGTAGCTGCTGTGTCATCGAGGATATCAGCCCATATTGCATTCCTAAACAAAAAATAGTCACAATTACGATCTCAAAAACCTTATCATCATCACAGTTTCGTGCTCCGTAAAGTATTTGTTTCTGGAGTTCTTGCAACTTTACGTCGCCTGTTAGACATGCAGATCACATTCACATGCAGTTCTGTTCTCTAACCTTCGTGGGAATTGAATGAATGCACACGTAACCTTTTGATGTCATTGTCTGGATCAGTTCGGTCATCTGATTGGTTTTCTTATGCAGATGTGACTTGAATGTAGTAACTTTTATTCGGGCTCATGTTCTTACTCATGTATAGCGTTGTTAGTTATAACGCTGAACCTTGTGTCACTCTCGTGGGCTGATCAGTTCACAGGAGGCGGGCGCCTTGTCAGGCTTTGATCGCCTTTCGCTAGTCCTCTAGGCAAATTGTACCTTGTTCTTTCTTGCCTGAAAGAAACTTGAACCGCAGTTACTACACAAACAAAAGCATGGTAACGTGTAAGTAAAAATTGCGTATCATCAATTTAATTTTAAAAATCACTCGGAAGGTGTTAGAGCTGTCCCACGGCGAAACAAGTCTCCGCTTCAGGAAGGAAGAAAACAAGAAGGCAAGGAGGTTAGCCAAAGAACCCTCCGGTTGGCTACCCTGCACTGAGGAATTGAGGAAGGGGGATAGAAAGATACCCGATAGAATGACCAAATGAGGGAGGATCCAAGGAAAAAAAAGCATTAGAATTGAAAATCTTACTAGTGCACATGTGAGCTACCTTTCGTTTTAAAACATTTCTTGCGTAAGCAAATTATTCGGTGACAGAAGGGAAAAATGTTAAATATATTTATTATTTAGCACGTTGTTTCGTTCTGTACGCGCGCTGACGCACTTTATTTCTCTCCACGTCGAGGTTTGTGCAAGTCCGCGTGGCGCGAGAACTTGTTGGTACATTCACATTTTGTGAACTGCGAAATAACGTACCACAGTTTAAACATACACGTCTCCATTCCGAGCAGCATGAACATTTCGATTTTTCGTGCTGCGTTTATTTATTTATTTATTTATTTATTTATTTATTTATTTATTTATTTATTTATTTATTTATTTATTTATTTATTTATTACCCGGGCTGAAAGGTGATCGCACGCAGAAACTCCCTAACTTTACGTCTCAGCGATCGTTAACCGTGGCCATCTTTAAGAGTTTGATCGTACAGACAACACGACACGAAGGGAAGACCTGCGCCGCTTAGGAAATATGGCTTCAGAAATATCCGCTTGTCCCGTCATATATCGCCAGCGAATCGTGTACCCATGTTATCACAAACCAACTATAGCCACATGTCGCGATTTCGTGCAGTTTATTGGTGTTAGCAAACTTGCCCTCTCGCGGCGGCAACATACGGACGTGCTGATGTATCGTGAGGATTATCAGAAAGCCAGGAAATGCGCAAGAAACGCAGGACAGCTGGTGACGATATAATAGCACTCTGAACCTGCTGCATGAAATTATGGATCTTGGACATGTGGCCGTGGACTTTCGGCATTTCTCTTGTCACCGCTTGTTGAGTGATTCAGCAATATACACCACCGTAACTCAAATACAGGCAGAAGCTGTAAAACGTTGTATCTCACTGTGTAGTCTGAATTTTAGTAAATATAAGTTGGTGACGTTCAGAGGTTGCTTTCTTAACGTTTATACTCATTTGTGACGATATATTCGTACCAATATCGTGTTGTGACAAACTGTGTTCTGAGCGCGTTCTGGTCAGAACCTGAGCAACGCTTTTCCACAAAAAAGTACACCCCTGACTTTGCAAAAAGGGGCTTGCTGATTGATACGCAGTCTTCAGGAATACATCTCGACGATCACTTTCTTGATGTACTGTGGTAAAGTAGGCCAGATGGCGTGAGGAGTAATTGCTAAAATGTTTCCTCGTGACGCATGTACGTTGTTCCATCCGCCTCGTCTATTAGTCTTAAGAGAATGTCAGCAGCTGTCGCATGAGGAAGCAATATTAAGGTACACTACAGACTAAAACGCTTTTTCGCGTATTGTTTAATTCTGAAAACACCACTCTTGCTGCAACACGACCCTAGGTAAGCGAGAAAACGCGCGAAAAGAAACTGCGAGTGGAGACGCCACCTCGAGGTTCCGCACGAGACACCATAAATTTTGAAGGTGTCTACCGGGTTCTACGTACCTTCTAATCAATAAAGTTGGAATACAATGTCATCGACAGGTGCCATAGGTGGAACACAAAGTTTCACAAAATTTCATCGAGCCAATGTTGCGAAAGTACGAAAAATGCGTAGTGAAATTTCTTACGTCACGCGCGAAGATGATGGCGCGTTATTTAAAAATGATACTTCAATCTTGACTTTATCCACTAGTAATGAACTCAATACAGTGAGGCTTATGACATTAGAGCTCTGAGAGTGCAGTTTATCAATCTGAAACAACTCATTGTTTCTCTGTAGTGTCCCCTTCAAATGCAGCGACCTTACGAAACGTTTCGAGCACCAAAGTGGCACAAATACGGGAGGACAGTTTGACATCTGTGACATCTGGCCACTCAACAATGGCGCGGCGGACTAGCAGTAAAGTTCAATAAAGGCACGTAATCTGCTATAGTAATCAGCGTTGTTTTTG